>NC_061513.1:222337909-222351613 GCF_022539505.1 Lolium rigidum | reverse complement strand
GTCCAGGATCGGAAATACGTGTGGAAGAATGGAGCGCACAGCACGTACACACAGATTGATTCATTTGATTGGTCTCCTCCTAGCGTAGTACAGGACTACCAAGCTTCTAGATGATGGCCATATAGGTTGACCACCCCGTTAATTAACTCGGATTTGTTAATTTATTATCACCTACTGCTAGTCCAGTACGAATAACACGCGTGCGCTGGCTGCTGCACACCACATGCATGCTGGCGGCGCCAGGATTCAAGGGCTGTGTATTCATTTCAATCATGGGTATTCATTTTGCTAAAATCTTTGTTATTTTTGCTAAAAAAATCTCAGCTTTTACCTAGATTTTTATTGTTTTGTAAAAATCATGACAGAACTCCTTATATACTGTATATATATATATATATACACACATACGATCGTCGTGATTCATACAGTAAGCATGTATGGATTACAACTAGGAGACAGAAGTTGGCATGACTTGGGAAAAGAGAGGATATGCTCTTCCCTCTCCCTTATGATATTTCTATTTGAATCTGATTTTGTCTTTCATGTGCCTAGGGTAGTAAGCACATACGTACGTCTGGTCGTTGCTCCAAAAAAAAATGTTGCTCTAAGCACATACGTCAGCAACCGCCATCCTCAATTGGCTAATCGAACTAATGCATGACGCCAGCAGAATTGACGTGGCTACCTGCAAACGGATCAAAATGACGGAACTGCTAACGAGCTGCTACTCCATCAGCATCGATTTCTTAATTAGCTGAGGATCTACCACTCCCGATTTCATTTAAATAAATAAAAACAGAGTCGCACCACATCAACCGGGGCGCCGTAGGGAAGCAAAGTGCCAGGCTATATATGTACGTCGCATTTTGGGGAGCAAATTCGTGGCTCCAACAAAGCAAACTCTATTTCGATGTCTGCATTTGTTTGTTTTCTCTCGCCCCTTTAAATCGAACAATGTAAATTTAACTGATTTTATTGAGGAAATTATCTATATCAACAATAGCAAATGTATAAAAATATAAATCATGATTAATCTAATGTTGTTGATTTGGTAATCCAGATGTTGTTATTTTTATCTGCATATTTACTCTAACTTTACAGCATTTAATTTTTGCACTACATTTCTGGCAAGAAGGAAGTACTTGACATCTATAGGTATATTCTTTCAGAATCTTTTAGTTTCGAATTGAGTTTTCTTAAAGCTAAGACGACTACTCAAAAATACAAAACCCAGTACATACAATAAATGGCTAACAAAAACTGGCTCTAGCCCGCCAAAAGAACAACAAAATTCTTCAAACCAACATCCATGTTGACATTTATTTTTCAAAAATCAACCCTGAAGACAAAAATCTATCTTTTAAAGAGAACACCGTTTTTTTTTCCGTAAAATATATGTTTGATGTAGATGGGCTGCAGCCCAGTAAGGCAATCCATGTAGATGGAGTCCTTGTCACTCTACTATAGAAGCAGCATCCATCACCCCTTAAACTGGGTCTGGTACAGTTGTCACTTTTTTCTTGTGATATATAAGCGGTAGATTAGGTAATTCTTCGTGCGGTACCACTATTGCAGGTCGGGCCATTTAAGCCTCTCATGGTACACACAATATACCCTTTTATGTTCAGTGTGGAAGAACACTCACGTCTTAAAAAGTCCACTGCCTGCCCGTGCCTTAGGCATGCTTCCTCGCGAGACACCCCTCACGAAAAGTTCTAAAAAACATCACTCAGGTTATTCACATATTTTCTCAAAAAAAAAAAGTTGTCAGGATACATGTATACTAGTGCGCACATTTCTTTATAAATAAATCGTGTGTGAGATATTAGCTACGGCTAACAAATTTCTTTGGTATTAGTTTATGGAATATCTCACACGGGCGGGAAACTATACTTGTGTGTAGCATTTTCCCGCCAAGCTGCCTTCTGGGCTTCCTTTTAACGCGTGCAGCATCTTCGCTTCCTCCAGAATGTCACGTGTTGGCGACGAGATAGCTCCATGGGGCGGGGACTCACGGTCGCCCCAAGAGTTTCACGGATGGGCTCATTGGGGCGCTGGGTAGAAGAGCGGCGGTGGCAAGGGGTTACCCTACAAGCTCGTCGGGGTGCCAGGAAGTACTGTGTTGGAAAGTATGCTGACAGCCGGACTGGCATCGCCTCCTCGCCATCAGTCAGCGCAAGGGAGATGGATGCGGAAGGGAGGGAGATGGATGGAGGCGCTGGTAGTGGAGGAAGAGAAGGCCGAACCAGGTGTGTATTTTATCTTATTTAAAGATGTGGTATTTATTTTATTTCATTTGAATATGCACCAGATCGGTTTGGCATTAAAACCCGCCGCCTAGTGTGCATATGTTAGCCTAACCAAATAGGTTACTCTAATTTTTTTTTCTTGAGAGAAATAGGTTACTCTAATTAACTCTTTGCCACATATGAAAACTTGCTGACGTAGATTCTGCACTGTGAGCAGTCATAGTAAAGAGACAAAAATCATGCACATAGAGAACAAGGCAAAAATATTGGACAATGTAGAAAAGAATGGCTAACTACTGAGTACTGATCCCACAAAAAAAAAAAAAATTGATCCCACAATTTAGAAAGCACAAGACCCAGTTAGTTCCCCTGGCGATATGTGCTCCCCTCCGCCATGGCTGCAAAAAGATACTTCCTCATTCACTAGCTTGCCAAAACGTCTTATACTAGAGAACGGAAGGAATACAAAACAAGATATCTCACCGATATCTTTTTCCTGTCAAGATGACATCCACAAAGATAATATTGATCCACCCAGTGCACTGGCATCTTGTCAGTAAGAAATAAGACAACAGAGTCTCACCATTTCCTTTTCAACAACTCCTCATCATTCTACAGGAAGAATGGTATCCTCTCTGGGAGTGTCTTCTCCTTATCAACTGAAAGATAAATCTCAACAACATTGAAAAAAAAATCTCATTTGCTGCAAGTATTCTTTTGCACAAGCCATGCGGAAGTTTCTTAACTTGCCATGCGCTTTTACCAGGACCAAATATGTACGAATTTCACGCTCCAAGGTCATGAATATCCGGTATACACTTGAAGACCAAACTAAGATTCTAGGAACAACAGTTAAGAAACAAAAATAAACTTTTCCCATATAATACTAAAAGAAGGTGTATCGCTACTAAACCTCATTTACATAACATTACCACAGACTATGGAATGCCTCTGAATCCTACTACTTGCAATATACACACACACATACACACGCACTAAATTGCTCCGTAGCAGTTACAACAAAGAATGCGCACCTCCCGCCTAACGTTTCTGGAAGTTCAAGACCTTGATGGAATAGCCGAACACGAAGAAGAAGAGGATGACGAAGGCAAAGTGGCCTAGCACAATGTAGCCAAGGAAATCGTGCTTTATTCCCAGAGAGTCGTCCAGATATTGCTTCACCGAAACAGAGACCCCACCGGGAACTGAAAGAGTACCGGTGCTGTCGCCAAACTGCGACGCGACGACGCCGTAGATGGTCCAGGACACAGGGTTGGCCCAGTAGTACCACCTCCACCAGACTGGTATTAACTGCAACAACAATCGTCAGTGACAACCATTGTCAATCAATTGATGAATTTGGACATACAGCATAGCTAATCGAAGGTCAATCTACTTACCGTTCTGGGGACGAGGAACCCAGCAAACAGATTCCAAAGAGGCATCACAAAGGATATTAGTATATTTGCGAGCATCGCGGATGGGGTCAGTGCCACCAACATCATGCCAAACAACGTGAAGTAGTTGAAGCTTGAAATGATGAAGAACAGGAAGTAGAAGAACTTGTCGGCTTTCCACTCATATCCAATCATCGAATAGATGACGAGTGTGTATAAAATCCCCTGCAGGACGTTGTAGATGATCTCCACGCTTGTCTGCACAAACCACACAATTATGAGAATGGATGGGTTTAGATTTGTTCATATCCAAAATATCACCAAGCCGCGGCCTTAAAACTACACATGCAAAATGTTTACCTGAGCTAATGCATAGGATAATGGAGAATACATGCCCGCCGCCTTTTCACGGTAGAAAACTGTTCTCTCAATTGCCACAACTGGTTGAACCGTGATGCAATTGGCAGCCCCAAGAAAGAAGACAGCAGCATAAGTGGCTCCAAGTAGATTGAACAAATCTTGTTGTGACTCTCTGCCACACATAAAAATATATTAGATCCTCTATAAGAGCTAATGTAATCATCTTTCAACAACACTGCTCTTAACTATAGCAAGAAAATGGGATCATACAGTTTTGTTCCTTTTTGCCAGAACACTGTGCCAAATACAAGACCATTGAGCAGTGTCATAAGATAGCGCATGGCGTTGTGGGGTGGATTCTTCCAATAAGATTTGTATTGCTTCCAGAAATTTGCAACACACTGGTTGTAGAAATTCTGAGAATACTTTGTAGGAAATGAGAGATCCTCGTAGCCTGGCGGAGGAACGCTCAATTCCTTGATAAGTTCTTGGTTTTGCCTGGTCATATTTAACAAATGGGAACTCAGCATGGATTGTGTAAATGAAAACAGCTGCAATTTGACACTGCTTCAAGGAATGTGCATTTATTTTTATGTAAATGAAAACCACTGGTTCACATGTCAAAGAGTTATGTTGAACGACTAAGGTACTTACCTATAAAGAGCAGAATTAGCATAAATTTCAGCAAAATTTACTTCCAAGCGAGTCTCGGCCAGAGGGGAGCTAACTTCCAACATCCATGTTGCAGGATTATATCCTTCCGTGATCTTTTCAACACCTGGAATTTCCTGCAATGCAATGACAGACCCATCGGTTAGTTCTTTTTCACTTGAGCTATACATGCAAAGAGTTCAAGATATGTTTGGTCTTTAAAGCTTTTCTAAGCATCCAATCATATTTCTATGAAGGTGTTTAACTCATAATAAGTGGAATCTTGGCTTCCCCCAAAACGAAACATATAAACAAAATAACTCACCTCGAAATATGTAACAAGTTTATGAGAGTGGCGACCAAGATCGCCAGCATAAATAACCTGCCCTCCTCTTTTCAAAAGTAGAAGCTACAAAAGGAACCATTTGTGAGTTATTTACATTTCAAGAACTAAAGTAGTTTCAATAAAAAAAATGGAGATAAATAGGAAAAAAATATATATAGAGAGAGAGAGTACCTCATCAAAAGACTCGAATATATCGATGCTGGGTTGATGGATTGTGCAAACCACAGTACGCCCAGTGTTGACTGTATTTCGCACCGCCCGCATGACAATCGCTGCTGCTCTAGCATCAAGACCAGAAGTTGGCTCATCCATGAATATGATTGAAGGATTTGATACCAGCTCCACCGCAATTGTCAGTCTCTTCCTTTGTTCAGTCGATAACCCGTCAACTCCAGGGAGACCAACCATAGCATTACGCAACACATCAAGCTCTACAAGGGTCATGACTTCCTCCACAAACATCTGTGTGGGGGAAATTGATTTCTTTAATCAGAAACAACTACAATTTGAACTTTCGAATATATGTAACACTGCATCTTTACTTGGGTCTGAAAGATGACTTGAGTATTTACCATTCTCGTTTTCTCGTCAACATCTGATGAAAGACGCAGCCAGGCAGAGTAGAGAATGGATTCATATACAGTAACATTTGGTGAATGGATATCATTCTGTTCACAATAGCCACTAATGCGGGCAAAAGTTTCATGTTTTTTAGGGTAACCAGAGAGGGTGATACTTCCTTCAATAGATCCACTAGTTTTCCTTCCTGCCAAGACATCCATTAGAGTGGTCTTTCCAGCTCCACTCACTCCAACTAATGCTGTCAGAACACCTGGCCTGAAAGAACCACTGATATCAGTGAGCAACTGAAGACGACTTTCCGCGAATCCTTGCTCCATCATTTCCTGAAACACAAGAAGACACATTTTAATGCCGGACCTAAAATAATTTTTTTGCCCACATCTGCAGATAAGTTTATCATACAAGTGACAAACTTATGTCCGACACAGTAAGCGTGAAGAGGAAGGTAGGTAGGCTTACTGCAGGCATGTCCACATAATAGTTTACATGGTTGAAACAAAGTGATAGAGGCTGGAAAGGCAACACAATTCCTGCCTGAGTTGGTCTATTTGTGGCTCCATTGGTACCTACAGCAACTGCAAGTGCAAACAGTGGCTAATTAGTATATTATTATTAAGGCATTAATTGGTTAAATAGATATTACAGTAACTTTAAAATATTATAAATGCTGCAATAGTCTAACATGGATACTTAAAGAAGACTCACCCATAGGTACTGAAGATGCCGTAGTAGATGATGCCTTGGCTTCTGACTCATTCTCTTCATCTGAAACTAGTGTGCTTGAGTTACCGCTTGCTGGAAAAGAACAAATTATAAGTATTGTAAGTACGTCCTCTTCAAGCTATCAAAAAATAATCTCAGCCAAAAGAAATAATGATACTCACGGCTCAAGTACGTAAGGGCCAAAATGTACAAGATGTTGAACACAATAGCAAATGCTACAAGGGCTCCTATGGAGAGCCAATAGCCCCCTTCAGTAGTAAAAAATCCTTTCGCTTTAAGAAGAGCCTTGCCTACTGTTGGTGCATCAACAGAAGTGTCGGTGTTTGGCTGTAATAACATTGGAAAACTCACTTTAGTTTAGATGTTGTCACCTTTACAACACTAGGATATAATGGTGTATGAGCTTAGAGAAACTAAATTACTAAACCAAGAAAATACAGGGTCCTTAGAAAATCTTACAGTGGCCCACCTACTGGAGAGGAATTCATTGATAGAAATTGCATTCTGACTGTACATCATAGGAGATGACCAGTAAGCCCAGATCCACCATGGTCTGACGTCACCTGTCCACATCAAATTTAGGGACGGAAAAGGTTACTTCCATCCATGTAAATGAGTTGCAGATAGCTGATTCATGGTGCCTAGCTAGCTGTTTTTATCATGACAGTATGCTTACCTCTAGGGATGAGATATCCTCCAAATATGAAAATAAGAAGGATCACAAACATCCCAAAAGTGTTAGCCACAACCATTGATTTCAAAACAGCACCCAAAAATCGGAACAAAGCCATTGCCATTTGGTGAGTCGCGAAGAAAGCTAAAAGCTGACGAAAGAACCTATAATGAACAGATAGATGAATAATGAAGTTATCAACTTGAAAATTTTAAATGAAAATGGCTAAGTGGGCACAAGGATTATATATGGATGCCTACCTTCCTGCAGCAGGTGCAAAGCCCATCACATAGTACGTGAGGACGACCCATACCCCGGCCTCCATAAGCGACACAGGAACTTTTAAGAGTATGTTTGCCAGTCCCCAAGTCCATGGGGGGAAGAACAGGAAATCTCTTTGTTTGTAGAACGTAGGAAGCATCTTTATGGTGAGCTGTAGCTCAGCATACCCATTGAACAAGATGGTGATTAAACTGAAAGTCAGAGCTCCATAGAATTTTCCACCGTCAGAAATCTGCCCAGTGGGCATCTTTGTTCTGAGGAACACAGTCATGGCCATGAGCCCAAGGATGATCAACTGGGAGACCTTGAAGATGTAGATGAACGAGTTGCGCTTCATCAACAACACCTCTCTCGACATCACTGCCTTGAGTGACTCCTTGCTGGATAGGCCATACTTCTTGGTGGTCAATGCGGCAGGATGGGTTTTGGATTTTTCAAAAGGGATCTGCATCTCCTTGAGCATCTGCTGGCCTACATGGAATGACTTGAAACGTTCAGCAAACTCTGGGACTGACACGGGACGATATCGTTCCTGTTCACGGCACCAGTATTGTTGCTGGTCTTTCTTGGAAGTGACCTCTTGAAGGAAGTCAGCAACTCCTTTCCTCTGAGGGCACCGGAAACCAGAAGCTTCGAAGAATTCCAGGATGTTCTCACGTGGCCCATGGTACACTATGTATCCTTCCGATAGCAGAATAATGTCATCAAACAGATTGTATGTCTCGGGCGGTGGTTGTAGGAGGGAGATCATGACGGTCTCATTCATCACATGGACCAATTGCTTGATATATTTTACGATCTGGAATGTGCTAGAGCTGTCCAAACCAGTGGAAATCTCATCCATGAACAAAGCCCTTGCGGGTCCCGTTAACATTTCCCCTGACATAAATAAAAGTAAGAAATCAGATATGCATAACAAATGGGGGAAGTTGCTTTTCCACAATGAAATGAGCGGTTGTGCTGATTCTATGTAGGTGTGCATGCATACCAGTTGTGACACGCTTCTTTTGCCCACCGGAAATCCCTCTGATCATTTCATCCCCAATCATGGTATCAGCACAAACGTCAAGCCCAAGGACCTAAAAGCGAGGTTGCTGTTATACTCCAGTTTTGTTACAGTTCAGTGTAATATGGTATAGATAGGTCAGAAATCTCACCTTGAGAGTAAGATCCGTAACAATATTACTCTCTTGTCCCTGCACCGCGGTAGCTTTCATGTACGCGTCGATCTCAGGATCCGGCTTTATGCCCGCTTCGCGCTCCCTCTTGGCGAGCTCCGCGAGCATGTCGTATCTGGCACCGACGCCTAAGCAGCGCCTGGAGAAATCCAGCGTCTCTCTCACGGTCATCTCCGCGTTGTGGAGGTCGTACTGGCTGACATACGCACTGGTCCTCTCGGGGTAGAACTCGGCAAATGTGTGGCCACAGTATGTGATGTTGCCAGATACCTGCGATATCCATTCATGAGAGGGTAATTCTTTAATGGATGTGGCTGTAAAGCATAAGCAGGAAACAACTCTAGACTTGTTTTGATTTTTTTAAATCCATTTTGTAATTACACCCATGTATATACTCTTTCTTTTATGAATATAAAAATCGCAGTGAGAAGCTCTCCCACTGTGTACCCTAGAAAAAAGACTAGAGTTAAAACCTTGAGGCTTTTGTCGAGCTTGCCGGTAAGGGCTCTCATAAGCGTGCTCTTTCCTGAAGAAGGAGGTCCAAGAAGAAGAGTCATCCTGAAAACAGCAGACATACATGTGGTATTACTTGCCTTTTCTGATTATTATACATGTGGAAAGTAGATTGTTAGATGCTAAAAATGGTTTTTGGGGAACCCTTGGCCTATCTAAATAAAAAGAACATGTATAACAAATTGATGTTGGCTCAGGATGCATGAGAGACATGTGAGAGAGAGAGAGATAACGGCTGCTGGTACTACTAGTGGCATAATAATCGTAATTAAAAAAAGTAGTAGTTAGTAGCAGGAAAGAGAAGGTGATGATTACCTTGATGGTTTGAGGATGCCGTTGACGTTCTGAAGTATGTGGATGGTTTTCTTGTTGGAGGATCCAAACCGACCGATAAGACTCTGCAAGCGGTCGTTATGTTGGTGCGAGCAAATCATGATAGTCAAATCATCTGTGGTGATGCATATGTAAATGTAATACAGAAGTAATGGAAGGTGGGTGCAGCAGCATAGAAACATGCGAGCAAGATAATGTAGTACTTGCTGGTGGCCAGAGTGAGAAGTGTATGGAAGGATCAATTAGCTCACGGCACCGATGAAGCAAAGCAAGCTGGCTTCTAAGCGTTAGCTTGGCCTGGCCTCTTGGAGACATTTCGTCGAACACCTCCCTGACAAGGTGCCCGCCGTTGATTGGAGGAGTATAGCGGTTGATGTGAGGACTGGACATGCTCTGCTCTCGCATACTGATGGATCCATGACACGGTTT
Organism: Lolium rigidum; assembly: GCF_022539505.1. Lineage (NCBI taxonomy): Eukaryota > Viridiplantae > Streptophyta > Magnoliopsida > Poales > Poaceae > Lolium > Lolium rigidum. The sequence goes on along the minus strand of NC_061513.1, from coordinate 222,341,897 downwards.
GTATTCTGGTCGCTGTACACACATCTCTTGTTCTCCCTTCCCGAATTCCGAGTCCAGTCCATTGCATGCTTCCACCGCCGCCGCCGCCGCCGGGGAGCGGGCCAAAACGTAGTCGGTCGTTTCCTACAGCGAGCGCCGCCGTCCCCGCCGGTGGGAAGAAGCTGACCATGGGTGTGGTCTGAGTTGGGATGGTCGGGCGGAGTGAGCTGCCTATATGTGGTGGGAGGAGGAAGAAGAAGCAGAGTGACAGAGTGGGGAGTACATGTAGTGGGGAGTATAAATGTGAGTGACGTGGCAGGCTCCATGTGATAAGGCTGCTTTGGTTTGGTTTGCTTTGGAGTAGAGTAGACTTAAGTTTGATTTGTCAAACAAGTTGAACATGCACATCTTTGGAGTCCAAACTCATTTTCATTTAAATACAGCTGAGTTTAACATGAAAAGTACTGGTTGAATATATAATTTCTTATGTGACGAAAATTTGAAACGTGAGATCATTTCACATAGTAACTCCATAGGTTTTGGCTGGAAAAATGAGATCATTTCACATAGTAACTGGGAATGATGAGAAGTGCAAAATAAGAAGGTTTTTGTTATCACAAAAAAACAAAAGGATGAAGCAGAGCATGCATGCATGCATACCTGGAGGACATTGGCAGCAACGTTCAAGAGCGTGGGCAAGGCGGCGGTCCCGACGTAGGCGTCCACCTCGATACTGAGATCCTGATAGCGCACCTCAATGGCGGGCAGCTCAATCCCGACCCTGTCCACCCGGTCCCTGAGGCTCCTGAGGAACCTCTCGCTGTCGTCCTGGAAGACGCGGTCCAGCAGCGCGCGGCCGCCTTCCCCGCTGGCCAGGTGCTCGATCTCCACCAGCCCTTCCGTGCCGGCGTAGTCCTGGAGCTGGTGGTTGTTGAGGAGGATGGCCCGGCGCATGCGGTCGTAGGTGGGCAGCTTCTCCAGCGCCGCCCAGCGGAGGTTCTCCTCGTCGTCGTCATGGCGGCGGGAGGAGGAGGCGGAGCCGCGGCGGAACGGGTCCTCAGTGTCGGGCTGCAGGCCCAGGGTTTGCTGGCGGAAGGAGTGAGAGATGTTGCTGCCCCAGCTCCGGTTGCTGCGGCGGCTGCGCGACATGGCCGCGCCGGGGGGCGGGAGGCCTGAGGGTGGCTCCATGGCGGCTCTGTGGCTAAGCTTTTTTGCTGGTATGCTGTAGCTGCTTGTCTGTTTGTTAGGAGGAGTATATATAAGGGGATTCTGGATGCGCGGGAAATCCAGTCACGATCCTGCTCTCGAATATCTATTTCGAATGAGACTCTGGCTGGCGGCTCCCACACATGATCTTCTAGATGGATGGAATATGATATCATATACTCTGTAATGTACAGATAAGCATGGCGGCGCATCGCCATCGTCCCAGCACATGTGCATGTACTACCTCAAGGGAAGGGAAGGGCATAGTAGTAATGTTCAGGGCGTCAACGGTCGTGCATCCGACAGTCAAACCACGCCCCGCGACTACTCATCCCCTCCTTCCTTACCTCGGAGAAGAATTGGTTAGCCAAATTCAAGTCAAAGCTGCTACAATTCTCCGTCTTGTCAACATCAGCTCTTGCCGCACAATCCAAGTAACACAACGGCTCACAAAATATCTACTATGTCACATCAGGTGTGGAAGAATGGCCCAAGCTTCCACCATGATGCCGGGCACATACATGGCATTGGTATCTTCTCTCTTCCTAACGGTACCAATTAAGTTTCTACTACGAGTACATGATCAGGGCTTCGGATATGCTTCGCTTTGTGATATTTTCTTCTTTCTCAGTCAACCGATTTTGTTTTGCATGTGGCTGCGCCATCCATTCCTAAATCCTGGCTAATCAATCAGGCGCGAGCAGGTACTATGATGCCAGTAGAATTGAGACCGGCTCCTTGGGCATCTCCAACCGCGAGACCCAAACGGACGCGCTGGACCGTCCGGTTTGGACTGTTTGGTGGCCGAGCGGAGGCGCGGACAGCGGCCCGCGTCCGCGTATCCGTTTGGGTCGCGCGCTGCACCCAACGCGCGGACGCAGCGCATAATCGGAGAAACACGAAAACAAAAGAAAAATGGCAAATTTAAACGAAATTTGATTAAACATATGCCCTATTTTGGACAAATTTGTACATAGCCCTATTTTGGGCAAATAACTAACAAAAGAAGCCCCTGTATGGGCTTTAAAATTTCAACGAAAAACTCTCTATTAGGGTTTGGTCGGCGGCGCGGTGGCCACCGGTGCGCCGCCTAGCCCCTGTGGGCGTCGTCGGCGTCGTCGTCGTCGTGGACGACGTCCCCGGGCGGCGAGGCACGCGTCGTGGCTCGACCGTGCCGGGGACTCCGGCCACGGAGACCACGGGGCCTCCTCCCGAGCCGAGTGGGGGTCCGGAGCGACCCGAGGATGCGGCGGCGCACGGAGCGGCGCCTCCTCCGCGAGGCGCTGCGCCTCTCTGCCGGGCGCGGCGCCCTGGCCTCCTGGCGCCGGCTGCTCCTCCGCGCGGCGCCCGGCCTCCTCCGCCGTCGCTCCTCGCGGCGCTCCTCGTCGGCGCGGCGCACGGCCTCCTCCCGCCGCTTCCTCCTCCTCCCGTCGCGCCCGGCGGGCCCGGGCGTAGAGCTCCCGGCCCTCGGCTTCCTCCACGGCCTCGCCGGGCCGCTTCCTCCATCTCGGAGGTGCGAATGGCCGCATGGAGGTGCGGCCATTTCGCGTCCTCCTCCGCCGCCGAGATGAGCAGCGCGGCGCGGAGGTCCGGGTCCTCCTCCGAGGACTCGGGCTTGGGCTCGAGAAGGAGCGGCGGCGGTTGCGGCAATGCCGCGCCGCCGCGGGCGACCTCTCCGATGTGGAGGCCGCCTCGGTTTCGTCCGGACGGCCGCAGCGCCGGCGGACGACGGCGGCTGCTGCTCGCCTCGTCGTCGTTGGCTCCGACAGCGAACCGTCGCTTCGGGGCCATGGCGGCGGTTTCGCTGCGGGAGAGGAGTGGGGACTGGAGTGGAGGGCCAGATCCCCTCCAGTCCCCATTTAATAGCCTCCCTGGTCACTGACAGGTGGGCCCAAGGGAGACGAGGCGACCAGTGAGCGGACGCGAGCGGACGGCGCGTGCCATCCGCGGCCACGCAAACCCGGCCCAGGGGCCGGGTTTGCGTCGTTCTGGACGCTGCGGCCATCCGCTTTTGCGGTGCGTCCTCGCGTTGGGCCGCATTTTTGTCCGGGTCGACCCATCCGGACGCGCGGCCGCGGGATGGGTCGCCCCGTTGGAGATGCCCTTGGACGCACGTGCATGCAGCGACCGTTCCTACGTGCAACGGATCTCTCTTTCTTTTCTTTTCTTTTCTTTTCTTTTCTTTTCTTTTCTTTTCTTTTCTTTTAGCGAATTATTAAGTGCAACGGATCGAAAATGACGGAACAACTAGCAGTAACTAGTAACCAGCGAGCAACTAGCCAACTAGTGCTCCAACATCTTCATTTCCTAAGTAATTACCGTCACATGTATTTAAGCATATCATCACTAAGATAGGTCTTCCTTGTTGTGAGTGATGATGTTATGATAGGTAGATGGTAGATTTTTCGTCGTTATTCACTCCTAGACGAATAAGGATCACAATGCGGATGGTGTGGTTTCAACACATTCTTACCCCTTCGTGTTTTCTCCTCAGGGTTGCGCCAGGGAGAAGCCCTGAGCACCAAAAAAATGCCCCCCCCCCCCCCTCCCACGGCGGATCCCCTTTTGGCAATGTCGCCAGCTTTTGTTGTGGTGCATTCCCAAGGGCGGAGCCAGGATTTAAGTATAGGGGGGACGAGAAAGCCGCTAATTTAAAAAAAAAGAAAAAATGTATGTAGCTTCATCAATACGTTTATAATATCCAATGGCTTGCCTCATCGATCACTGAGGAAAATACGTTTTGTACTTAAATTTAACTTTTCAACTGTTAGTCTCAGTAACATGTAACTGAAACTAAAGTATA
>NC_061513.1:222266774-222337809 GCF_022539505.1 Lolium rigidum | reverse complement strand
GCCCCTATGGTGGAGTCCACTTGGGACTCCACCCCATCTAGGGCTGGCCGGCCATGGAGGTGGAGTCCCTTGTGGACTCCACCTTCCTTGGTGGTTTCTTCCGGACTTTTCTAGAACCTTCTAGAACCTTCCATAGAACCTTCCGCGACATTTTATTTCACATAAAATGACATCCTATATATGAATCTTATTCTCCGGACCATTCCGGAACTCCTCGTGATGTCCGGGATCTCATCCGGGACTCCGAACAAATATTCGAACTCCATTCCATAATTCAAGTACTACCATTTCAACATCCAACTTTAAGTGTGTCACCCTACGGTTCGAGAACTATGCGGACATGGTTGAGTACTCACTCCGACCAATAACCAATAGCGGGATCTGGAGATCCATAATGGCTCCCACATATTCAACGATGACTTTAGTGATCGAATGAACCATTCACATACGATACCAATTCCCTTTGTCACGCGATATTTTACTTGTCCGAGGTTTGATCATCGGTATCACTCTATACCTTGTTCAACCTCGTCTCCCGACAAGTACTCTTTACTCGTACCGTGGTATGTGGTCTCTTATGAACTTATTCATATGCTTGCAAGACATTAGACGACATTCCACCGAGAGGGCCCAGAGTATATCTATCCGTCATCGGGATGGACAAATCCCACTCGTTGATCCATATGCCTCAACTCATACTTTCCGGATACTTAATCCCACCTTTATAACCACCCATTTACGCAAAGTGGCGTTTGATGTAATCAAAGTACCTTTCCGGTATAAGTGATTTACATGATCTCATGGTCATAAGGACTAGGTAACTATGTATCGAAAGCTTATAGCAAATAACTTAATGACGAGATCTTATGCTACGCTTAATTGGGTGTGTCCATTACATCATTCATATAATGATATAACCTTGTTATTAATAACATCCAATGTTCATGATTATGAAACTAATCATCCATTAATCAACAAGCTAGTTTAAGAGGCATACTAGGGACTTCTTGTTGTCTACATATCACACATGTACTAATGTTTCGGTTAATACAATTATAGCATGATATATAAACATTTATCATAAACATAGAGATATAAATAATAACCACTTTATTATTGCCTCTAGAGCATATCTCCTTCATGCGCCGCTTTACCAGACAGCGATATAGAGAATAGTTTCTTCCTCACTTCATCCATAGCAATACTTGCACACTTGAATAAACCGCATAATTCATGTAAGAACAGTAAATGATCTCCAGGGTGGACAGCTCCATCCCCTGTATAACGGTTATCCACTACACGTTCAATAATTTTCATAGGTATTTTGTATGGTATTTCTTCCTTACCTGGCGCCTCATCCACTACCTTTGCAGTAGTAGTAGATTTCCCAAATAAACCCTCAAGAGAAGACCTCTCCATAATGAATTATAGCAGCAGGCAGAAATAAAATCAGCACAAACAGTAGAAATTTCCCTTACCAATTCCACTTACCAATAGCGCTTCACTCCCCGGCAACGGCGCCGTAAAATAGTCTTGATGACCCACAAGTATAGGGGGTGTATCGTAGTATCTTCGATAAGTAAGAATGTCGATCCCAACGAGGAGCAGAAGGTGTTGACAAGCAGTTTCGATGAAGGATTCACTGTAAATGCTCACAGACAAGTATTCAGGGGTTTTGATGTAACAGATGAATAAAGTACGAGTAAGTAAGGTGCGAGAGTAATAATTGCAGCGAGTGGCCCAATCCTTTTTAGCACAAAGGACAAGCCGGTTTGTTTACTTATAATAACCAAACGTTCTCGAGGACACACGGGATTTTAGTCTAGTGCTTTCGCTACATACATCTAATTAATCTTCATTGTTTTGATAAGTGTTGTGTGGGTGAACCTATGCTAATGTACCGCCCTTCCTAGGACTAATACATACTTGTGATTATACCCCTTGCAAGCATCCGCAACTACAAGAAAGTAATTAAGATAAATCTAACCACAGCCTTAAACTCGAGATCCTCGCTATCCCTCCTCGCATCGATATACCAACGGGGCCTCGGGTTTCGTCACTCCGGCAACCCCGCAATTGGCAAACGAGTACAAGATGCATTCCCCTAGGCCCATAAAGGTGAAGTGTCGTGTAGTCGACATTCACACGACACCACTAGAAGAATAACACCACAACTTAAATATCATAACATTGAATATTACTCAACCATACTTCACTACTAACATTTAGACTTCACCCATGTCCTCAAGAACTAAACGAACTACTCACGAGACATCATATGGAACATGATCAGAGGTGATATGATGATGAATAACAATCTGAACATAAACCTTGGTTCAACGGTTTCACTCAATAGCATCAATAACAAGTAGAAATCAACACCGGGAGAGTTTCCCCTATCAAACAATCAAGATCAAACCCAATTTGTTACAGCGGTGATGGCGTGCAGCGGTGGAGACGGCGGTGATGATGATGAAGATGATGATGATGAAGATGATGATGATGGTGATGGAGATGATGTCCAGCTCGATGACGGTGACGATGGCGTCGATTTCCCCCTCCGGGAGGGAATTTCCCCGGTGGATCTTAGCCTGCCGGAGAGCTCTTTTCTCTCTGGTGTTCTCCGCCCCGCAGAGGCGGCTGTGGCTCTTCGCGATGTACCCCTGGAGCTTAGGTTTTCGGGACGAAGGCGTACGCGGAGAAAAGGAGGCGAGAGGGGGCTGTGGGCCCCCTCCTCACAGGGCGGCGCGACCAGGCCTTGGGCCGCGCCGGCCTATGGGGTGGGCCCACCTCGGGTCCCCTCGGCTCCCCCTTCTGGCTCCCTTCCTCTTCTGGAAAAATAGGATTTTTCATATAATTTCCGTCAACTGTTGATCTTCCGAAATATTGCATTCTGACGGCGCTTTTTCCAGCAGAATCCTGACTCCGGTGCGCGATCCTCCAATAATCATGAAACATGCAAAATAGATGAAATAACATAAGTATTATCCCCAAATATGAAATATATCAATGAATAACAGCAAATTATGATATAAAATAGTGATGCAAATTGGACGTATCAGACCCGAAGGCCTTCTCCCGCACCGCGCACGCTAGGCAGTGTCGTTGGAGACCCGAAGGCCATCGCTACCCGCTGCTAGAGAGAGCAGCGAACATTCGTCGCCGTATACATGTCGATGTTTAGGCACTAATTGCTTCATCAAGCAATGGTAACCAGTCTAGTTTCACATTAGTCCAAATGTTCTAGTTTGGGCTAATCCTAATCATGTCTAAGTTAAATCTTACAAGGACTTCTACTGAACTTCGCATACCTGCATAGTGGAGAACAAGGATAACATATGATTCCTTCTAACATGCTAGAATCAATGTAAATTTCATGGGAAAAAGTTCAAAGAATATATTTGGGCGAGTCTATAAGATTCAATCCTCCAAGTCAAGAATCGGGATACAAACTATTTCAGGAAAAATCTAGTTTATCCGAAAAATATAGAGAAAAGTCTATTTTAAACTTTGAATTGGAAGATAAAGTTAGACAAAAAAAAAACCAAACTTGTAATCCCTGAAAAATGAATATTGAAATTTAATCCCGATTAATCCTGACTGATTTAATGGAACTTTGACATGGCTGGGAAGGAACATAGTAGTCGGTCAATGGATACAACAATCAGAAAAAGAAAAAAAGATTTTACAGATTCCAAATCCCTGAAATCACTTAAGGCTTCTTTGGATCACATGATTACAAAATACATGAATCGAAAACCACAAGAATTTAATAGGATTGCTGGTACAAAAAAGAGAAAAACTGTGTAAATAGTCATTTGGATGAAACGTAGGAAAATCACACGAAAAATACCTTGATCGTACTCGAATGACTATAAGAACGAAGTTAGAGAGGATGTTGAAATTTCTATAGAATTATAAGACATATGAGTGCAATCCATAGGAATTGTAGAGGTGCCATCTTTTGATCCAAATGACTTATACTCAGGATTGGAATCCTCCGAAAAAGGAATTTAAAATCCTTCAATCCAAAGGGTCGTAAACAAGACCGTTGCAGTCGCCTCATTGTATCCTCTGATCTTGGAGGAGCATCGTTTCAACTTTCGATTCAGTTCAGCGTATGCGTGCGTGCCACGCTGTTCCCTTCCCTCTCCTCACTCCACCCATTCGATTCGATTCGATTTCCCCAAAATTCCCCATTCATTTCCCCCCAAACTCGACTCAACCCAACCGCCCCTCCATCTTTCGAGCCCCGAACCAGATTCCATGGCGTCCCTCTCCGGCGCCGCGCCGCCCAACCCCGTCACCCCGCTAGCCCTAGATCCCAGCTCCACCCCCAACCCCATCGCCTCCCGCCCCGCCGCCGCCTCCGCGCCGCGCAAGCGCCCCGTCCTCCTCCTCGACCAGCGCCCGCACCCCTCCACCCCGACCTCGCGCGCCGCCACCCCCGCCGCGCCCGCGTCCCAGCCGCGGCGGAAGAGGGCCCCTTCCTCCTCGGGCCGCCCGAGGTGGCTGACCCTGCTCAGCGTCGCCGCCAAGAACGCCGCCCTCCTCGCCGTGCTCATCTATCTGGGCGACCAGGCCTGGCGCTGGGCGCACCCGGCCCCCCTCGCGCCGCTCGACCAGGCCGCGCTCGCGGGGTACACCGCGCGCGTCGACGACGTCGAGGCCTCCCTCGTGCGCGCCTTCCGGGGCCTGCAGCTGCAGCTCGAGGCCGTCGACCGCAAGATCGACGGCGAGGTCGGGGCCGCGCGGGGAGACCTCGCCGCGCTGCTCGAGGACAAGAGGCTCGCCCTCGAAGGACACCTCAACCAACTCGACGCCAGGACCGACGACCTCAACCACGCGCTGGGTGGGATCAAGGGGATGGAGTTCCTCAGGAAAGAAGAGTTCAACACATTCTTGACTGAGATCAAGGAGACCCTGGGCTCGGATTCTGGGAGCGACCTCGATCTGGACCAGGTTCGAGCTTTGGCCAGGGAGATTGTTATGAGGGAGATTGAGAAGCATGCGGCCGATGGGATCGCCAGGGTGGACTACGCGCTGGGCTCGGCTGGGGGAAGGGTTACTCGCTACTCCGAGCCCTATGACGCGGGGAAACGTGCTGGTGGTCTTCTCTCTGCATTCCCATTTGGTGCTGGAGACAGTGCTGATCATCAGTCTCAGAAGATGATTCAGCCCAGCTTTGGGGAGCCTGGCCAGTGCTTTCCACTCAAGGGGAGCAGCGGCTTCGTGGAGATCCACCTCAGGAAGGGGATAATCCCGGATGCAATCACACTCGAGCATGTCTCCAAGGTAATATCTCTTCACAACCCACACAACTCTACTCTCTTGACAACACTGTGCATGCTGTTATTATTCGGCGCAATGTTATTTTCAGTTATTACGTGTCCATATCAAGTCATGGAATGAAGGGTTGATTAGGGTTAGCTGGCTGTTAGTGAATGCAAAAAAGTTCCAATTTGGCTCTTGTAGCATTTCTTGTCTATTATGGTATAGCCGAATAATAACTAATAGAAAGGCCAACTATTTATGTCTTGTTATTAGCATTCTTAAGCCTTTATATTTGTCAACAAGTAACAATATTCCATGGTTTACTATCCATTGGATGCATAACCTGTCCTGTGCAACGAAAAGGAATCGTACATAGCAATACTTTTGCTTCTATGGAACTTCTCTGCATCTGCATTCTAACTAGAGATTGAACAAGACAAACTCTTTACCTTGTGTGCCAATTTGAAGCTGAGGTGTACTCTGTCTCCTATGCCTTTCTTTCCAATGATCAATGATATGGTGTATTTGCTCTAGAGTAAACTACTCTTGTTTAAAACCTCTAGAATTGTTTTTGTATGCAGAACATTCTGATACGGCTGTTTCTGATTTGTTTCTCAAACATAAAGCTTTTCTGCTGTATTTTTTTATTAAATGACTGTAAAGGAACCAATATCTTAAGAAACTTATCACTGTTGATTCACCATGTGAGAATTGGCAAGATGGTTGATGTTAGGTGGTGAAGTCAATGATACTGCTGTTTTCTTTTGTGCTCTAATCTAAATCACAGTTCAGTAAGTCTTTTTTTTTTTTGCTGGCTTGAGGCTCAAACCTTTTTGTAGGTTTGTGTTCTTGACCTTGTAACAAATCACTTAGTTGCTGGCCCTTCATTTCTTGTAATAGGCAGCCTGACTAAGAGATAGTTATATTAACTAAGCACATAGCTATATCAGGTTATCGCCTGCTGATGCTTATTGGAAATGTAATAGTAGATGGCTTTTATTGTTTGAGACCTAGTTATTCTTGATAGTTTACTCTTTATTGGTAACTATGTGATGCACATTAGTTAGTGAATGGTGAAGGGAAGTGGGAAGCCATGAACTCTGAAAAAAATGCTTATCCATACATAACCATGCCATTTTGGCTCTGTCATTTTGATTTGCGGTTTCGTTATTTTTATATGCCCCAACAACTCTTACCAGGTTTCATCCTTAATAGTTGGCTTTATTTCTGACCCTTTTAATAAGTCTTAGTGTTAAGGATGGTGGCACCGAATCCTAACATCTTGCTGATAGAATGATATTGTTGGAGATACTGGTGATCTTAACCAAAAGAAGAAGAAACTGTATTAATAAAAATGTGTAAACTTGCAACAGATACAACATTTTATGTTCCTTTTGCAAATTTGATACATTTATCTTAGTCCACATTGAGTATCTATTACAACCCAAAGAATGTTACTCCCATATGTAGCATCTGATTACGTAGTTGGTTTTGAATGTAGTTTACATCTGATTCTATATGTCCTCTGAAATCATACAGATCTTAGCACTTGGTTACAGAATTATACAGCTGTGGGTTAAAAACAGATTTGAAATTTCATGTTTGCATGCAATCTGTTCATATTCAAGTTTCATTTGACAGTTCTCTTGATGGATTTTTTTTAACTATTCTGTGTTCAATACACCATCTTATGATAAATACGTAATTTATTCTTGGGAAATTATCTTCTGCTCAAACTTGCAACTACAGCAGTTACATGTTTCATGGCATGCAGGATGTGGCGTACGACATGTCCACTGCACCAAAGGACTGCCAGATTTCCGGCTGGTACCAAGCGGCACCTACCGAGACCCCTCCAAGCCCTGCTGCAAAGGTTTACGCCTTGACTGAGTTCACATATGACTTAGCCAAGAGCAACGTCCAGACATTCGAAATAACCGCACCAGATGTGGGCGTTGTCAACATGGTTAGGCTGGACTTCACATCCAACCACGGAAGCTCTTCGCTGACATGCATCTACCGGATCAGGGTGCATGGGCATGAGGCAGTCACTCCAAGAATCGCCAGTTCATTGCCTTGATTAGATGTAGAATCCTTCCTATTTTCTATGTGCTTTGCTTTAGTGGCGGATTTCTCTGGGTGAGTCTTGGGATGGTGCCTTGTACACTCTGTAAAAAGTTGAATGATTGTTTGCAGAACTCTTTCTAGTGATCTAGTCCCAGCGATTATAGATGTTTAGTACGTGACATCCGTGAATGGTCAGTAGCTTTTTGGTGGATCACTGTTGCCTGACTTGAAACAAGTTTGGCTAAAAAAGAAAGTGCTTCTATTCTATCGAGCCCTTGAAGCAACTTGCAAACATTTCAGTCTAGCTACTTGAGCTTTGTTTTGACTTTTTTTTGATACTTATGTTAAATTATGATGTCTGTGCATCCTAGCTATGCGGTGATTGCATGTAAACTTCTCTGAACTCCCTTTATCAAAAAAAGCTACTACCCTCGTCATATGAATAATTGGAGTTGGACTCTCAAGGAAGACCAGGAATTTACATAACAGGTGGTATATCTGACAGATACGATTCCTTCCTTCTACCTTAACAACACGTTACAGCTCAGCTAGGTTGCGGGTATGATGAACAAATCAGATGCCAAAACTTAGAGCATCTCCAGCTGTTGGGTTCCCCATGCCGAAATCCGGCGCTAAGCGGCGAGTCCAGAATGGATGAAAATTTTGGACAAATGCCGGCGAATTCAGACAAAACAAGACGAAATTCGTTCAAACATAGGCGAAATTTAGAGATATTTAACATATATAGGCGAGTTCGTACATATATAGCTGAATTCGTAATATATTTGAATTTGGCCACAGGGAAACAAAAACTAAAATTTAAAAACGACGATCTACATGCCGAAATGGCGGTAGAAGGCCGTGTAGTCGCCGTCGTTGTCACTGGAGTTGCCGGCGTCCTCGGGCGGCGGTGCCTCGTACCAACGGCTTGAACCCTGGCCAGTGTCACCGCGTGGTGGCGTCGGCCGATAGAGCTCGTCGTCGCTGCTCTCCTCGAGCTCGATGAGCGGCACGGGCGCAACGGTCGGAGGGCAATGCGTGAAACCAAGGCGACGACATTAACTCACCGCGTGGAAGCTACGCGTTCGGCGAAGACTGACCGGCGGCAGGCTTTTACAACACGCGGAAGACGATGCGATGATGACGACGATCGGCCTTTCTCACCGAGAAGTCGGAGCCACCAGCCGCGCGGGAAGTTTTCTCGGCGTTTCCCGCGCTTTAGTTTCGTCTGGACTCACTGAGCGCTCCCCGGGGGGCTGGGGATGACCTAGACTCCCCGGAAGCCCAAATCCGGACGAAAACGAGGATCTGGGGCGCGACTGGGCTGTTTTCGTCCATCCGGATGAAAAAAGGCGTCCTAGGGGCTTTCCGGGGAGTCGGATGGAGATGCTCTTAGCAATGCACGATGGTGGCATCTAAATTGGCACTTGGGATAGAAATAGAGCGGAAAGTTTTTGATTTTTTCGCGGAAATGAAAATATTTTGGCAGGGATAGAACATTGGTATCTGGGGGTGAAAAGGAATATGGAATCTACCTTTTATTAGCGTTGGTGTGCATGGCCTAATCCAACATGCTCATTAGGCCATCTATAATGCTTGCAAGGTGCTTATATGTAAACGTTGCCAACGGGAATAATCCCTCTCTTGACTATATGTTGTTAGGTAGGATAAGACTCTCCCGATGGATAGACGCTAAGATGATAATTCGATTTAAAGTTTGCCCCCTTGCGAAATTACCTCGAGGTAGGGATTCAAACCCAGATGAGCTGGCCGTGCACTTGCTTGCCTTACCATTGAGATAGAACTTAGTTCTCAAAGATGCTTATAGCCTTATATGGGTGCTTAGGAAAATAAACTAAACAATTTTTAAAGCAGCAGTGTTTTATTTGTGTAGTATAAATAACCAACGATGCTTAAAAAACTGGTTTATTTATAAGCGCCTCTTTTAATCATATTGCGTTGTATACACCCTTAGGTGACTTTGCCAATCCGGAATTCCAAGGTGGCTCGTCCTAAAACCAGGGACCACGTAATCCCTTGGATGCATTCAAGGAGCTTATAAGAGCATCTCCACTCGTCCCCCGACGAGGCCCCCGAGCGACGTTTTTTCCATCCGGACGGCGAAATTTGGTCCAGTCGCGTCACCGGTTCCTCGTTTTCGTCCGGATTTGGCCCTTCATCCATCCGGCGAGCCCACGCCATCCCCGGCCCCCCGGGGACCTATCGGGGACTCCGGACGAGTGAAAAGCGGGGAAGGGCCCGATCTGTCGGTGACTCGACACACGAACCCCACCGCCACGTCGCTCAAAATCTCCCCCACCCCTCGTATCTCTCTCGCCACCGGCACCACCCCGCCGGCTTGTTGCCCGCATTCCGCCGCCCCTCCTTCCCCACCTGCCTATATTCCGCCGTCTTTCGACGACGGCCTATCCGGCCGCTCTTCCGCCGGCCTGTTTTTCGACTTTGGCCTGCTCCTCGCCGCTCGCGGCTCGGGTTGCCTCGACCACGCCCGTCGTGTGTTCGTCCATTTGCCTCGCCGGCCATGGACTCGGACGAAGAGGAGGAGCAGATGTTCGTCGAGCTTATGCAAGAAGAGATGGCAAGCAGCTCGCCCAAGACGACGAGCACATGATGATCCTCGGTTGCTTGGCAAGCATGTACGCCGGACCGGCAACCGGTCGACGTGGTGGGTCGGCACCGTGTCGTCGGAAGTGCAAGCCGAGACAGCGAATGGAGGGCTACCGCATGTTGTACGCCGACTACTTCGCCGACAATCCATTGCACGGTGAGAGTGTTTTGCGGCGTCGTTTTCAGATGAGCGAAAGCTATTTCGCAAATTGTGTATGCCATCCGAGACTTTGATCCCTATTTCGGATGCAAGGCGGATTTCACCGGTTTGGTTGGATTTTCGTCACCGCGTAAGTGCACAAGTGGCTATGAGGATGCCGGCGTATGGAGCTCCCGGTGATGGTGCAAATGACTATCTTCGGATGGCGGAGTCCACCGCCCTTGATTGTTTCTACCGGTTCTCGCAGGCCGTCATAGCAGTAGTTCGGGGACTATTACTTGAGATCACCCACTCGTCGAAGACACTCGGAGGATCCTTGCAACAAATGAAGCTAGGGGTTTTTCGTGGATGCTTGGAAGCATTGACCGCATGCATTGGCAATGGAAGAACTGTCCGTTTGCGTGGCGTGGAATGTACAAGGGTCACAAAAAAGGCTGCACCGTAATACTTGAAGCAATGGCTACACATGATCTCTCGGATTTGGCACTCTTTCTTTGGTATGCATGGATCCAACAATGACATCAACGTCCTAAACTGCTCCCCGGTCTTTTCCAAGCTTGTTGAGGGTCATGCTCCCCCGGTGGACTATGTGATCAATGGTCGGCACTACAACAAAGGATACTACCTTGCAGTACGGTATCTATCCAAAGTGGGCAACATTTGTGAAGACTATCTCGAACCCTAGCACCCCCAAACTTTGCGAGTTTGTCAAGAAACAAGAAGCTTGCCGAAAAGACGTCGAGCGTGCATTTGGTGTCCTCCAGCAGAGATTTGCTGTCGTCCGGTTCACCGCTATGACTTGGTCCAAAGATCGATGTGGGAGGTGATGAACCGCCGTGTGTGCCTACACAATATGATTATTGAAAATGAGCGAAAGCATCCGGTTCCTCTGGCTGAGCAAGAAGCACCATATGAGAGAGAGGGTCCTCTTGCACAACCTAATCACCAGGTGCCTCCATCATGGGCCGCCTTCATTGCTATGCGCCAGGAGATTCGAGACTCTACAATAATGCATCACCGCCGCAAGATGATCCGGTGGAGCACATATGGAGGCTCCGAGGCAACGCCAACGCCGACGCCAACTAGTCTCGTCTTAATTTGTTTGAAAAATTGTGAAATTGTGTGCTTCATTTGTTTCAAAGCACTTGTTAAACATTGTACCGATTATCGCCGAATTTGTTTCAGCAATTTTCGTACTCTTGGTCGCCGAACTTGTTAAATTTTATGTTAAATTTGTTTGAAATATGTCAAATGGTCGAGGTTGGGGGTTTCGCCGCGGGGGGGGGCGGCTGGAACTTTGGCGCTCCCCAGGCCAAATCTTCCTCCAATCCGGACGAAAATTTCGCCGGATTTGGACGTGGGGAGCGCTAACGAGTGGGGATGCTCCAAGGTTCGGTCTTTTCCTTATTCCCTAGTAAACTAAGCATCATGTTGGAAGTATGAAACAAATTTGTTGGTTTGCTTAAATCCAGAGTCAGCCACCAACATCCATGTCGCCATCGCCACCATCATCGCCCGAGCGCGTCACCATCGACCTCTCCGCCTTCGAGTTCGGCGTGACCATCCATCAGGGCATGAGCCGGGACAGGCTGGGCCTGCCCCCGAGGTTCGCCTCGATCGTCGATGGGCAAGAGCCCCACCATGTCCTCCTGCGCGTGTCCGGTGGCGCGACCGGCCTATGGTCTGCGGAGGTGATGTTCGATGGCGAGGGGTAGATGTTCCTCCATAACGGCCGGAGGCGCTTTGCCCGCTCGGACGCCATTGACGCCGGGCACTACGTCGTGTTCAAGTACGACGACCACAACGATTTTAGTGTCATGACCTTCGACGAGACCATGTGCCGCCGCCACTACCACTCCGGCAAGGACAACTATGAGACGCCAAGATAAAGACGAGTTTCTATTATATTTTTATTATGTTTTTTTACTTAAGTTCTACTTGCTTGAAGAAAATCTACTAATATGAGAAATAAAGTGCAAAATAATTTGGCTAGCTCCAGACCAAATGGGTCGCCCCGCTGCGCGGTGTCTGAGTCAACCGGATCACGAGACACATTCTATCTGTAAGTACACCTTTTTTTTTTGAGAAACACCATCTTTATTAAAATTTATATATATACGTAAGTACACCCAAACGAACAAAAACGGATTATTTGGATCGTCCATTTGGGTCGGCCGGCTGGATTCATAGAAAAACTAACCCGTGGCTAAACTTCCGGCCAGCACCGACAGGGTCGGCGCAAATCTCAAAGCTCGTGAACACCGCTCCATTCGCCGTGGAACGTGCTTGCGTGTTCTTCGGTTCTTCCCCGAGCTAAGCTCTGCCTTCCCCTTCCGTCCATTGCAACGCACCGGAAATCCTCCGCCACATAGTTCCAGAACACGAAAAGATAGATTCACCGCCGGCGCTCATCAGGTACCACGCCGGCCAGACAGCCGCTGCCTCTCCTCCCCCTTCCCTCTTTTGATCTGCAATCTGACGCGCACTGTTCTTTCGTTGGCTCTGCCCAAATCCCACCTCGTTCTTGGATTGAATTCCTGCTTGCTTTCTTGATTAGTTGGATTCTAGAATCCGCAAGTTCGGGGTGTTTGGCGGAGGTAGCATTCCACGGTTCGGTAGGCGAGCTCGCGGATAGCTAGGCACGGATTTGGGCGCCGGAGCTTCAGGGGTTCCCATTGATTTACTGGTGAGCAGTTTTGCATTCTGTTTACTTTATCGCATGTCTTCCCCAATGGAACCTTTCTCCCATTGCAATTCGAAGAAATCCGTCTGTTGCGGTTTGTTGATTCTGGGTAGCCTCTTAGATCCATAATTCATTTTCTTGCTCAGTTGATGAGGTCGACAACCGAATTGTAAAGCTAGAATATAGAAATCACTTCTGGAAACGGTGGTTGCGTGGCGTGCAGACTTTTTTTTTTGAATGTATGTATTCTCGGGTGCTATCGGGATTGTGGCCACACCAGGGTTAATGTGCAACATTTCATTTAGTCGTCCAAAGCATGCTGAATTTAATCTATTGGTCCTTAACATGTGCTCTTAATGACCAATATAATGATCCAACACACTGCAAATTTATAATTTAGATTGCTATAACGCGCAGCTCAGTCTCACTACTGTCTTGTGCTTCATCGTGGAATGGTTTCTCATCTTTTAGTGAAGCTTTAATGGTTTCTTTTGCCTTTTGTGCTACAGAAATGGCCGGAAAAGGAAGCTATGTTCCACCCCAGTATGTTCCATTATATGGCCTAGACACTGAAGAGGACCGCGTTCCTGCGGTGGAGGAGAACATTGCTGCACGCCATAAATTAAGCAGGGACCCTACACAATGGTCGTCAGGAATCTGTGCTTGTTTTGATGATCCACAGAGCTGTATGCTTCTCTCTGACCTGTGACTCCTTGATTTACAGAAGGAAACATAAAAGGTGCTACTTGTTTGCATGATAGGATAACAATAAGAACTTGAAACTGTGCGTGGTAGCCTAGTTAATATCTTTGTTTTGAAGTTATCGGACTTATCAAACTGTGGTAGTTAGTTAGATATTTTCTTTGTACATGGTGTATTAGGAAGTAGGAACTAGCATGCTTTAGAGAGAAATCTGGTCTTAGTTATGAGAATATAGTAGTCTTGCCCCTATCTGTTCTTATCGGTAATTGGTGCTCTTTGCCTTCTAATTTAGGGCTCCTTTGATTTAAAGGATAGGAAAAGCATAGGAATAGGAAAGGTATAGGATTGGAATGGCATGTTTAATTGAATCCTATAGGAAGATGAAGTTTGTTTGATTGTAGCAAAGGAATTTTTCCATGAGGTATGAGCTAATGCTTTTTTCCTATAGGAATTACACTACAAGATTCCTATAGGATTTTTTCCTATAGGATATGTTCCTATGAATCAAACAACATGTATAGAAAATTTTCCCATAGGAACCAAATCCTACACAATTCCTATGCAAATCCTTTGAATCAAAGGAGCCCTTACATTTAATTCTTATAGATAGGAGTAATATGTCTACATTACTTGCCAATTGCCATGGGGTGTAACCAAATTGACTGCTCGACTACACCTCTAGGATATAAGTAGCCTTGTTGTAACTGATATTTAAGTTTAGATAATATGGAAGTAACGTGTTAGTGTTCCATTTTTTAGATGATTTTTTTTATCTAGGTAGTATAATAATAATGATAACAGTATAGAAGTCGAGTCTCCTGCGCAGTATTATCAGTGTTAAATTACATATACAATCTCATTGAGCCAAAGAAAGATTCAACCCAGTTGAGATTCTTAAGATAATACAGAATCTGTGGTCATGTTCCAGTTTATCAGGAAGTTATAAATAGCTTCACGCTGTCATCTCATATGTGGTTAGTAGTACTTAGTAGTAGAATTTTCAAGAATATAAAATAAGAACTACTTCTTGTTAACAGACACAGTTAATTACCATTTGCATGAGGCTATGGAGCTGAGAGGAAAATGTGGATTTAAATTCAAATAATAAAATGCATGATTGACTTCATCTTGTTGTTACCTTGTTCCAGCAGCACTTTTTATATTTAGTCTTATTCTCATTGCTGATATTTTAGTCTGGCCTGTTTCTGGCTGTCATTTGAAGTCACAGCAACAAGCTACTTGCAAAAATAATATGTATAAACATCAGTTTCTTGTGTGCAATTACATTGTCAAGGACATATTTAAGGCATATTGGCAATTTTTGTGGAGAATTGAAGCATTGCTTTACTTAACAAAGTAATGATTCCTATTCAATCATCTGAATCTAATTTGGAAGTGTTATCCGGATATTCATAAATGTACTAGGTCGAAGTAAAGCACCTTTAATTGCAGAACAGTATAAATGTCTAGGACCTGAATGTTATGATCATATCTGCAGGTTGTATTGGCGCGGCTTGTCCCTGCTTCCTTTTTGGAAAGAATGCACAGTTCTTAGGATCTGGAACTCTTGCTGGATCATGCACCACGCATTGCATGCTCTGGGGTCTTCTGACAAGTTTCTGCTGTCTGTGCACTGGGGGCCTTGTATTAGCAGTTCCAGGATCTGCTGTTGCTTGTTATGCTTGTGGATACCGCCAAGCACTAAGAACAAAATACAATCTTCCGGTGCGTAGTTTGAACCTGTGCTAGTCTGTTATTCCTTTTGTTGGTTTATCATGCATTCCTGATACATTTCGAGAAAAAAAATCATGCATTCCTGATGTAAAGGCAGTATGATCCTTTACTCGATCAGAATTGTTCATCTCAAATACCTTTACTTTGCAGGAAGCACCATGCGGCGATTTGACGACACACTTATTCTGCCACTTGTGTGCCATATGCCAAGAGTACAGGGAGATCCGTGAGAGAACAGACAGTAACAACTCTTCAGCTCCTGATGTTACCCCACCTCCAGTGCAGACAATGGATGAACTTTGACTGGAGTAGATGATATGAATATATTCTGCCTGACAAATCTTTTGTTTTGTTTGACATGCCTTTGCCTGTGCCTGCGAGTGTTTGTCAGTTGATGTTGTTGTGCACTGTTCCCAGTCCTAATAGGAGGTCAGGTTTTATAGAGCTGCTGTAAAGATAACTTGAAAACTACGTAATGGACAACACAGAAATGTGTAAGCTGTTGTAGCTCGATTGTTACATGTAACATTTATTTTTTTATGCATATATTTTTGGGTTGAAATGAGAAGGAAAACAAAAGAAGTGATTTCCTTTTGTCTAATATTCTATTGTATGACCATGCAAGGGTTGCAATCTTTTACATCTCGTATGCTGATATTGTCAGGGTTCCATATCCAGCCTTATGTTTCCTTATATTTTAACCGTTTCTCTCCTCCTTTTGGTTCCCTTATATTTTCGTTGGGTTTCATAACTAGCCCACCCAAATATGGATTTAAATTCAAATAAAACAATGTATCATTGACTTCATCTTATTCTTCCCTTGTTTCACCAGCACTTTTTATATTTAGTCTTATTTTGATTGGTCATATTTAAGTATGGCCCTTTTCTGGGTGGCTGTCATTTGAAATCACACTAACAAGCTACTGTACGTGCAGAAATAATATGGATAAACATCACTTTCTTGGATGAAATTAGATTGTCAAGGACATATCTAATCTAAGGTGTATGAATCAATTTTGTGTGGACAATTGCTTGACCACCTGTTGGCCAGATCTGGCCGGTCCGCGTGTCGACGCTCATGCTCGGGATCTGGCGGGCGTGGGGGTGATCGGATGGCAGCAAGTCAGCGGCGGCCTCCTCAAGCGTGCAAGCCGGACCAAGACCAGGTGGGCCTAGGTCTGGCAGCTGCTCTGCAGGCCTGATGGTCCCGAGTTCTACGGCCATTGCGCCAGAGGAGCTCGTCACTAATGTTGCGCCCTCCTGCCTGTGCGCGTGTGCGCTATAGCTAGGCCTGGGTGGCCTGGATCTGGCGACGCTCTTGGGGCTTCTTGGACACGATCCTATGGGGTTGTGTGTTGTGGGTTTGGGAGAAATCCCTGCTGGCTTGTCCGACACAACATGGTGGCGCTTGCAGGCGTCGCCCATCCTCCTTTGAGGGTGTGGTGGTTACTCCCTCTCCACTCCCCGCCGAGTGCCAAGGCAAACCCTAGGACCAGCTTCCTGGCTCGGGCAACAACGGCATTCCTTCTTAAAGATGGTGCCTTCGTTATCAGGGATCTGTGGTTCAAGAAGCGTGGTGGTAGGGAAAGTTCAAACAACGACATGCTGGATTGCTGCCGTTTCGCTTCGTCGCCTCATCAATGTCATCCATGCACTCTTCGAGTTGTATCATTTTTTCCTTTCTTGTTAGGCATGTTTATGTTTGTGCTGCCCCGCCATTGTGTGTGTGTGCTTTATTGATAAAGCAGGACAAATGTTTATTTCAAGAAGGAAATAAGGCTTCTCTTCTCGGAGGGGTGGTCTTTTGACTCATAGGTGCACATGATGAACCTATCATGAAAATTGTCAAAAATTGCGAGATAAAATTTTGGGTGTACATTAGGATAGTGTATGTTTGCACACAATTTTTCTGGGAAATTTTTTATGTGACATAAGTAAAAAACATTAAAAAAATGTCCCACGACTAGTCATGTTGGAGCATAAAAATTTGTCTTTTTTATATGAAACACAAATATATTATTTTTCCTCAAAAACTTGTGATTGGACACAAAATATCTATGTTAAACGTATAATGTTGGGGAACTTGCTCAACCCTCTAGGGGTGGCATATCTCTCATATATATAGGGGGTACAACGTACCAATACATGAGTACAATACAGAGACCACATACGGTCTGTACAAATACATAGCTATACAAGTCTAACACCCTCCCTCAATCTCAACTCACTCCTGAATCTAGGATGTTGAGATTGTGCCTACAGACCTCAAACATAGGTGAAGGTAGAGGCTTGGTGAAGATGTCTGCAAGTTGATCTTTAGAAGAGATGAACCTTACTTGTAGTAACTTCTGTGCAACACGTTCTCTCACAAAATGATAATCAATCTCAATATGTTTGGTCCGTGCATGGAACACTGGATTTGATGATAGAAACATAGCACCAATGTTATCACACCAAAGGACCGACGGATGTGGCTGAGAAACACCCAACTCTCGGAGTAGAGACTCAATCCATATGAGCTCCGCAGTTGCATCAGCAACAGCTTTGTACTCAGCTTCTGTACTACTCCGCGATACAGTGGCCTGCTTGCGCGCACTCCAGGCGATCAAATTAGGACCCAAATATACAACATATTCCCCCGTAGAGCGCCGATCATCAGGACAACCTGCCCAGTCAGCGTCTGAGAAAGCAGAAAAAACGCCAGACGGACTTGGACGTAGACGAAGACCAAAGGAGACAGTGAGCTGAACATAACGCAAAATGCGCTTGACTGCATACCAATGAACATCAGTAGGAGCATGAAGATACTGGCACACACGGTTAACTGCAAAAGAAAGGTCTGGACGTGTAATTGTGAGGTACTGCAGTCTACCAACAATACTTCGATACTCAGTCGCCTCCTCCGAAGATAAAGGAGTGCCAACAGTAGCTGAAAGTCTATCAGTGGAGGACATAGGCGTGGGTGAGGTCTTGCACTTAAGCATACCCGCACGACGAAGAAGGTCCAGAGAATATTTCTTCTGTGTTAGAGCCAAACCATGTGTATAATGAGCCACCTCAATGCCAAGAAAGAAATGTAGCTGTCCCAAATCCTTGACGGCAAAGTCTCGACCAAGAGCAGCAACAAAGGAATCAACAGCCGTTGGAGAAGAACTCAGCAGAATGATGTCATCCACATACACAAGTAAGTACATGGTCACACTCGATCGCTGATACAGGAACAGTGAAGTATCCGCCTTCGAAGGAACAAAGCCATGCGCATGAAGTGCAGAAGATAAGCGAGCATGCCAAGCCCGTGGCGTTTGCTTCAGACCATAGATAGCTTTCGTCAGACGGCAAAGAGACTGAGGCTGGTTGTGATCAACAAAGCCAGGTGGCTGCCGCATATAGACCTCTTCTTCAAGCAGACCATGGAGAAAGGCATTTTGCACATCAAGCTGTCGAAGAGACCATCCTCGAGAGACTGCCAAGGACAGAAGAAGTCGAATAGTGGTAGGCTTCACCACAGGGCTGAATGTGTCCTCATAGTCCAGTCCATAGCGTTGTTTAAAACCCTTAGCCACAAGACGGGCTTTGTAATGCTCAATGGAACCATCGGTATGTTTCTTCACCTTAAAAACCCACTTGGAGTCAATGACGTTGACACGAGGTGGAGGAGGAACAAGTGTCCAGGTGTCATTCTTCATCAATGCCTGATATTCTTGTTCCATAGCTATCCTCCAATGCGGAATACTCATAGCAGCTTGATAAGTGCGAGGTTCGGCAGTAGGATCAGCCACAGCTTGAGCCAGACATGCGGCTAGATAGGTAACAGTGCCATCAGTGCGCTGCAAAGGGCGAACAATACCACTGCGGCTGCGTGTGTGTGGACGCTGAGGAACCGCGGGCACTGGAGCCGGTGGAGAGGTTGTCGCTGGTGCGGGCGAAGCTGTCGCGGTGCTGGCTGGCGACGAAGGCACAGCCGACCCAGGCGATGTGGGCGAGACCGGCTCAGGCGAGTCAAGCCGTGGAGACACCGGCCCAGGCGATCCAGGCCGCGGTGAGGCCGGCCCAGGCGAGGGTGGCAGCGAGGCGCTGAAGGCAGCGTCGCCGATGAGATCAACGTGACCAGATGCATGCACATGCACCGGATCAGCGTGGGGCGCCGCATCGCGAGGAGATGCGTCCGGGAGAAGTTCCAAACGTGCGCCTCGTCCAATTCCTGCACCATGATTAGGCAACAACACAGGCAAATATGCAATATCTTCAAATTGGCCAGACAGCAAAGGAGATGAGTGCATTGGTGGGACTGTGGTGGATGGCTGAGGCATGGCGGCAAAGGGAAAAACGTGTTCATCAAAAACAACATCCCGGGAGATGTAGACACGATTAGTAGGTACATGGAGACACTTGTAGCATTTATGTAGGGAACTATACCCTAAGAACACACATTTTTTAGACCGAAACTCTAGTTTTCGACTATTGTATGGGCGAAGGTGAGGCCAACAAGCACACCCAAACACCTTAAGGAAGGTATAATCCGGGGTTTCATTCAAGAGAAGTTCAAGAGGAGTTTTCATATGAAGACCACGCGTGGGTAATCTGTTGATAAGAAAACACGCGGTGGCAAAGGCGTCACTCCAAAACCGAAAGGGCACGGACGCATGAGCGAGCAAAGTGAGTCCAGTCTCAACTATATGTCGATGTTTGCGCTCTACGGCGCCATTTTTCTGATGTGTATGTGGGCATGAGACGCGATGAGAAATCCCAAGCTTATTGAAGAAGGTGTTGAGGTTGCGATACTCGCCCCCCCCCCAATCCGACTGAACATGAATAATTTTATGTTTGAGAAGGCATTCAACGTGGTGCTGAAACTGAAGAAATATATCAAACACATCAGACTTGCACTTGATCAAATGAAGCCAAGTAAATCGACTATAGGCATCAATAAAACTGACATAATAATTGTGACCACTAACAGAGGTTTGTGCTGGACCCCAAACATTAGAAAACACAAACTCAAGAGGACTCTTAACTTCTCTAGTGGATGAAACAAATGGGAGTTGGTGGCTTTTGCCTTGCTGACAGGCATCACACACAGCTATCTCTTTATTGCTAGACTCTAATGGCAGCTCATGACGATGAAGAATGTGACGAACAATGGGAGTGGCGGGATGACCAAGGCGAGAGTGCCACTGGGACGGCGACACACGGACACCGCTGAAGGCGCACGGGGCGGATGGATCCTCCAGACGGTACAGGCCTTGGCTCAATCGACTACTAAGCAGGACGTCCCGGGTTGCTCGGTCCTTGACAAAAAGATCAAACGGGTGAAATTCACATATGACATTGTTATCAAGGTTGAGTTTAGGAACGGATAATAAATTGCGAGTGACCGAAGGAACCCGTAAAATATTACGAAGATGAAGCTGCCTAGAAGGATGACTAGTGAAAAGAGATGCTTGGCCAATATGAGAGATGGGCATGATAACCCACAAGTATAGGGGATCGCAACAGTCTTCGAGGGAAGTAAAACCCAAATTCATTGATTCGACACAAGGGGAGGTAAAGAATACTTATAAGCCTTAACAACTGAGTTGTCAATTCAGCTGCACCTGGAAAAGCACTAGTAACAGGGGTGATGTGAAAGTAGCAGTAATATGAGAGCAGTAGTAACAAGTAATACGAGCAGTAGTAATAGTAACACAGAGGCAATGGCACCAGAGAATAGTTGATACTACTTCCAATGACATGTAGAACGAGTATATGATGATGAAAGATGGACCGGGGTTCCCAGCTATCTACACTAGTGGTAACTCTCCAATAACAAGTGTTGGGTGAACAAATTACAGTTGGGCAATTGATAGGATTGAAATAGCATTAAGACAGTAACATCAAGATTATTAATCATGTAGGCATGTTTTCCATATATAGTCATACGTGCTCGCAATGAGAAACTTGTACAACATCTTTTGTCCTACCAGCCGGTGGCAGCCGGGCCTCTAGGGAATCTACTGGAAATTAAGGTACTCCTTTTAATAGAGCACCGGAGCAAAGCATTAACACTCAGTGAAAACATGTGATCCTCATATCTAAGCCTTCCCCTCCAGTTGTCCCAATTTCTGTCACTTTGGGGCCTTTGGTTCCGGACATAGACATGTGCAAACAACTTGTAGATACAATCTAAGCAATAAGTATAGAGCTTAAATCTAAGATCATGCCACTCGGGCCCTAGTGACAAGCATTAAACACAACAAGATTGCAGCAACAATAACTTCATAAACTTTGTAGATAGACTAATCATAATGTAACAATCCATCGGATCCCAACAAACACAACACCGATTACATCAGATGAATCTCAATCATGTAAGGCAGCTCATGAGATCATTGTATTGAAGTACATGGGGGAGAGAGTACCAACTAGCTACAGCTAGAACCCGTAGTCCATGGGGGAACTACTCACGGAGCATGATGGAGGCGGTGGCGTTGATGGAGATGGCTTCCGGGGCACTTCCCCGTCCCGGCAGGGTGCCGTAACGGAGACTTCGTCCCCGAAACGGAGTTTCGCGATGGCGGAGGCGCCCCTGGAGTCTTTCTGGAGTTTCGTCAATTGGTATCGATGTTTTAGGTCACCAGGGCTTAAATAGGCGAAGAGTCGGAGTCGGAGGGGCCACGGGGCCTCCTCACACTAGGGTGGCGCGCCCCCCTTGGGCCGTGATGTCTACGGGTGCTTCTATTGTTGTAGACAGTGTTGGGCCTCCAAGAGCAGAGGTTTGTAGAACAGCAGCAAGTTTCCCTTAAGTGGATCACCCAAGGTTTATCGAACTCAGGGAGAAAGAGGTCAAAGATATCCCTCTCAAGCAACCCTGCAATCATGATACAAGAAGTCTCTTGTGTCCCCAACACACCTTATACACTTGTCAGATGTATAGGTGCACTAGTTCGGCGAAGAGATAGTGAAATACAAGTAGTATGGATGTATATGAGTGGTAATAGCAATCTGAATAAAATATGGCAACGAGTAAACATGCAACAGAACAGTAAGTAAACGGAGTTTCGATGCTTAGAAGCAAGGGCTAGGGATCATACTTTCACTAGTGGACACTCTCAACATTGCAATCATAATTGAATATAAATATAAGCACTTCACTATGCTACTCTGAATTACTCTTTGGCAAGATAACGAACACTAATTCATCATGTAGGCAAACCTTAAAGATGTATTCCCAAGTACTAATAAACACCCCACGCTATCACTGTGAGCATTCATAGGAGGTACTAACACACCACAATTTCATAGAGACATCCAACTCAAATCATAACTCGGTGAATAAGTATTCGTGAAATATAGCCTAAGAGACCCACACGGTGCACACACTCGTCACCTTTACACACGTGGGACAAGGAGTCTCCGGAGATCACATAAGTAAAATCCACTTGAATAGCATAACGACATCTAGATTACAAGCTCATCATATGGATCTCAATCATGTAAAGCAGCTCATGAGATCATTGTATTGAAGTACATGGGAGAGAGAGATGAACCACATAGCTACCGGTACAGCCCTTAGCCTCGATGGAGAACTACTCCCTCCTCATGGGAGACAACAACGGTGATGAAGATGGCGGTGGTGTCGATGGAGATGCCTTTCGGGGGCACTTCCCCGTCCCGGCGGCGTGCCGGAACAGAGACTCCTGTCCCCCAGATATTGGCTTCGCGATGGCGGCGGCTCTGGAAGGTTTCTCGTACCGTGGCTTTTCCGTCTCGAAGATTTAGGTCGAGGAGACTTAAATAGGCGAAGAGGCGGAGTCGGAAGGCTGACGGGGGAGCCACACAATAGGGGGGCGCGCCCCCCCTGGGCCGCGCCGCCCTAGCGTCTGGTGGCCCTGTGGCCCCCCTCTGGTGGCTCTCGGGTGTTCTAGAAGCTTCGTGGATTTCTAAGATGCTGGGCGTTGATTTCGTCCGATTCCGAGAATATTTCCTTACTAGGATTTCTGAAACCAAAAACAGCAGAAAATAGGAACTGGCACTTCGGCATCTCGTCAATAGGTTAGTTCCGGAAAACGCATAAATATGACATAAAGTGTGTATAAAACATGTGAGTATCATCATAAAAGTAGCATGGAACATAAAAAATTATAGATACGTTTGGGACGTATCAAGCATCCCCAAGCTTAGTTCCTACTCGCCCTCGAGTAGGTAAACGATAACAAAGATAATTTCTGCAGTGACATGCTATCATAATCTTGATCATACTATTATAAAGCATATGAGATGAATGCAACGATTCAAAGCAATGATGAAGACAATGAGTAAACAGATGAACCATATAACAAAGACTTTTCATGAATAATACTTTCAAGACAAGCATCAATAAAACTTGCATAAGAGTTACTCATAAAGCAATAGATTCTTAGTAGAAAGCTTTGAAACAACACAAAGGAAGACATAAGTTTCAGCGGTTGCTTTCAACTTGTAAAATGTATATCTCATGGATAGTTGTCAACATAAAGCAATATAACAAGTGCAATAAGTAAACATGTAGGAATCAATGCACACAGTTTACACAAGTGTTTGCTTCTGAGATAGAAGGAAGTAGGTAAACTGACTCAACAATAAAGTAGAAGATAGGCCCTTCGCAGAGGGAAGCATGGATTAAATCATGTGCTAGAGCTTTTTAAGTTTGAAAACATAGAAACAATTTTGTCAACGGTAGTAATGAATCATATGTGTTATGTATAAGATGTCCTATAAGTTGCAAGCCTCATGCATAGTATACCAATAGTGCTCGCACCTTGTCCTAATTAGGTTGGATTAACATGGATTATCATAGCATAGCATATGTTTCAACCAAGTGTCACAAAGGGGTACCTCTATGCCGCCTGTACAAAGGTCTAAGGAGAAAGCTCGCATTGGATTTCTCGCTTTTGATTATTCTCAACTTAGACATCCATACCGGGACAACATAGACAC
This sequence comes from Lolium rigidum, assembly GCF_022539505.1. Classification (NCBI taxonomy): domain Eukaryota; kingdom Viridiplantae; phylum Streptophyta; class Magnoliopsida; order Poales; family Poaceae; genus Lolium; species Lolium rigidum. The sequence goes on along the minus strand of NC_061513.1, from coordinate 222,313,606 downwards.
CAGATAATGGACTCCTCTTTGATGCATAAGCATTCAACAACAGATAAAATTCTCATAAGAGATTGAGGATTAGTTGCCCAAACTGAAACTTCCACCATGGATCATGGCTTTAGTTAGCGGCCCAATGTTCTTCTCTAACAATATGCATACTCAAACCATTTGATCATGAAAATCGCCCTTACTTCAGACAAGACGAACATGCATAGCAACTCACATGATATTCAACAAAGGTATAAAAGTTGATGGCGTCCCCAGAAACATGGTTACCGCTCAACAAGCAACTTATTAAGAAATAAGATACATAGCTACATATTCTTCACCACAATAGTTTTTAAGCTATTTTTCACATGAGCTATATATTGCAAAGATGAAGGAATAGAATTTTAAAGGTAGCACTCAAGTAATTTACTTTGGAATGGCAGAGAAATACCATGTGGTAGGTAGGTATGGTGGACACAAATGGCATGGTTATTGGCTCAAGGATTTGGATGCACGAGAATAATTCCTCTCAATACAAGGCTAGGCTAGCAAGGTTGTTTGAAGCAAACTCAAGTATAAAGCGGTGCAACAAGACTCACATATGAACATATTGTAAGCATTATAAGACTTTACATCGTCTCCTTGTTGTTCAAACACCTTAACCAGAAAATATCTAGACTCAGAGAAACTAATCATGCAAACCAAATTTTAACAAGCTCTATGTAGTTCTTCATTAATGGGTGCAAAGTACATGATGCAAGAGCTTAAACATGATCTATATGAGCACAAAAATTGCCAAGTATCAAATTATTCAAGACATTATACCAATTTACCACATGTAGCATTTTCTGTTTCCAACCATATAACAATTAACGAAGCAGTTTCAACCTTCGCCATGAACATTAAAGATAAAGCTAAGAACACATGTGTTCATAAGCACAAGAGGAGCGTGTCTCTCTCCCACACAAGCATGATGGATCATATTTTATTCAAACAAAAACAAAAACAAACAGACACTCCAAGTAAAGTACATAAGATGTGACTGAATAAAAATATAGTTTCAAGAGAGGTGACCTGATAAGTTGTCGATGAAGAAGGGGATGCCTTGGGCATCCCCAAGCTTAGATGGTTGAGTCTTCTTGAAATATGCAGGGATGAACCACGGGGGCATCCCCAAGCTTAGACTTTTCACTCTTCTTGATCATATTGTATCATCCTCCTCTCTTGACCCTTGAAAACTTCCTCCACACCAAACTTCTCATAAACTTCATTAGAGGGGTTAGTACTCAAAAACTTTAATCCACCTTGGCCCTGTAGTAACACATTGCAAAAACTCAATAAAACATTAGTTGCAGCTCTCCACGTCTAGAAAGCCTCACTTAAAGTCCACAAGAGACAATGCAAAAAACAGATACAGAATCTGTCAAAACATAACAGCCAGTAAACACGAATTTTTAAGAGGTACTTCCGTTGCTCAAATCAGAAAACTCAAAACTAATGAAAGTTGCGTACATATCTGAGGATCATTCAAGTAAATTGGCAGATTTTTCTGAGTTACCTACAGAGAATCATACCCAGATTCGTGACAGCAAGAAATCTGTTTCGGCGCAGAAATCCAAATCTAGCATCAACCTTGTATTAGAGACTTCACTTGGCACAACATTGCAATAAAATAGAGATAAGGAGAGGTTGCTACAGTAGTAACAACTTCCAAAACACAACAAAACAGTAGCAAAATAAACACATGGGTTATCTCCCAAGAAGTGCTTTCTTTATAGCCATTAAGATGGGCTCAGCAATTTTATGATGCACTCGCAAGACATAAGAGTTGAAGCAAAAGAGAGCATCAAAAAGCAAGTTCAAAACACATTTAAGTCTAACCCACTTCCTATGCATAGGAATCTTGTACACAAATGAATTCGTGAAGAACAAAGTGACAAACATAGGAAGATAAAACACGAGTAACTTTAAGATTTTCAGCATATAGAGAGGTGTTTTAGTAACATGAAAACTTCTACAACCATATTTTCCTCTCTCATAATAATATCCAGTAGCATCATGAGCAAACTCAACAATGTAACTATCACATAAATCATTCTTATCATGAGTCTCATGCATAAAATAATTACTACTCCCAACATAAGCATAGTCATTCTTATTAATTGTAGTGGGAGCAAATTCAACAAAGTAGCTATCATTATTATTCTCATCAAGTGTAGGAGGTATAGTATAATCATAATAAAATTCACTCTCCATAGTAGGCGGCACCAAAAGACCACTATCATTATAATCATCATATATGGGAGGCATATCATAATCAACATAAACTTTCTTCTCAATACCCGGAGGGCTAAAGAGATCATTCTCATCAAAACCGACCTCCCCAAGCTTAGAATTTTCTATATCATTATCAACAATGGTGTTCAAAGCGTTCATAATAATATTACTACCAGCATGCAAATAAGGTTCCATAGGTTTTTTAATTTTCGCATTAAACCATTCATGTCTTGACTCAGGAAATAGTACAAAAAGCTCACGAGATGTTTTCCATTATGCCTTACTAGTGTTTAACAAGAAACAAAAAGATGCAATTGCAGGATCTAAAGGAAATAGCTTCGAGCACACACACAACGGCAACGAGAAAAGTACTTAGTTACCCGGGACCGGAGTATGAGTGCCTTTTACCTTTCCTCCCCGGCAATGGCGCCGAGAAAAGTGCTTGATGTCTACGGGTGCTTCTATTCTTGTAGACAGGTGTTGGGCCTCCAAGAGCGGAGGTTTGTAGAACAGCAGCAAGTTTCCCTTAAGTGGATCACCCAAGGTTTATCGAACTCGGGGAGGAAGAGGTCAAAGATATCCCTCTCAAGCAACCCTGCAATCACGATACAAGAAGTCTCTTGTGTCCCCAACACACCTAATACACTTGTCAGATGTATAGCTGCACTAGTTCGGCGAAGAGATAGTGAAATACAAGTAGTATGGATGTATATGAGTGGTAATAGCAATCTGAATAAAATATGGCAGCGAGTAAACATGCAACAGAACAGTAAGTAAACGGAGTTTCGATGCTTAGAAGAAAGGCCTAGGGATCATACTTTCACTAGTGGACACTCTCAACATTGCAATCATAATTGAATATAAATATAAGCACTTCACTATGCTACTCTGAATTATCTTTGGCAAGATAACGAACACTAATTCATCATGTACGCAAACCTTAAAGATGTATTCCCAAGTACTAATAAACACCCCACGCTGTCACTGTGAGCATTCATAGGAGGTACTAACACACCACAATTTCATAGAGACATCCAACTCAAATCATAACTCGGTGAATAAGTATTCGTGAAATATAGCCTAAGAGACCCACACGAGTGCACACACTTGTCACCTTTACACACGTGGGACAAGGAGTCTCCGGAGATCACATAAGTAAAATCCACTTGAATAGCATAACGACATCTAGATTACAAGCTCATCATATGGATCTCAATCATGTAAAGCAGCTCATGAGATCATTGTATTAAAGTACATGGGAGAGAGAGATGAACCACATAGCTACCGGTACAGCCCTTAGCCTCGATGGAGAACTACTCCCTCCTCATGGGAGACAGCAGCAATGATGAAGACGGCGCTGGTGTCGATGGAGATGCCTTCCGGGGGCACTTCCCCGTCCTGGCAGCGTGCCGGAACAGAGACTCCTGTTCCCCAGATCTTGGCTTCGCGATGGCGGCGGCTCTGGAAGGTTTCTCATACCGTGGCTTTTCCGTCTCGAAGATTTAGGTCGAGGAGGCTTAAATAGGCGAAGAGGCGGAGTCGGAAGGCTGACGGGGGAGCCACACAATAGGTGGGCGCGCCCCCCCTGGGCCGCGCCGCCCTAGCGTCTGGTGGTCCTGTGGCCCCCCTCTGGTGGCTCTCGGGTGTTCTGGAAGCTTCGTGGATTTCTAAGATGCTGGGCGTTGATTTCGTCCGATTCCGAGAATATTTCCTTACTAGGATTTCGAAACCAAAAACAGCAGTAAAACGAGAACTGGCACTTCGGCATCTCGTCAATAGGTTAGTTCCGGAAAACGCATAAATATGACATAAAGTGTGTATAAAACATGTGAGTATCATCATAAAAGTAGCATGGAACATAAGAAATTATAGATATGTTTGGGACGTATCAGGCCGCGCCGACCACACGTGTGGGGCCCCCAGGGATCCCCTCTGGTCCCCCTTTGACTTTCTGGAAGGTTCCGGGAAAAATAAGATGTTGGGTCTTCGTTTCGTCCGATTCCGCGAATATTGCCCGAACAGCCTTTCTGGAACCAAAAACAACAGAAAACAGGAACTGGCACTTCGGCATCTTGTTAATAGGTTAGTTCCGGAAAACCCATAAAAACATTATAAAGTGTAAGCAAAACATGTAAGTATTGTCATAAAACAAGCATGGAACATCAGAAATTATAGGTACGTTGGAGACGTATCAGCATCCCCAAACTTAGTTCCTGCTCGCCCTCGAGCAGGTAAACGATAAAAAGAGTAATTTCTGTAGTGACATGCTACTTACATAACCTTGATCATACTATTATAGAGCATATGAGATGAATGCAGTGACTCAAGGCAATGATCTATAGTTGCTAAAAAATAGATAACATATAGCAAAACTTTTCATGAATAGTACTTTCAAGACAAGCATCAAAAGTCTCGCATAAGAGTTAACTCATAAAACAATAAATTCAAAGTAAAAGCATTGAAGCAACACAAAGGAAGATATAAGTTTCAGCAGTTGCTTTCAACTTTCAACATGCATATCTCATGGATAATTGTCAATACAGAGTAATATGATGAATGCAAATAAGCAAGTATGTAAGAATCAATGCACAGTTGACACAAGTGTTTGCTTCTAAGATGGAAGGAAATAGGTAAACTGACTCAACATAAAGTAAAAGAATGGCACTTCGCAGAGGGAAGCAGGGATTAAATCATGTGCTAGAGCTTTTTAAGTTTTGAAATCATATAGAGAGCATAAAAGTAAAGTTTTGAGAGGTGTTTGTTGTTGTCAACGAATGGTAGTGGGCACTCTAACTACCTCATCAACCAGACTTCCAAGAGCGGCTCCCATGAAGGACGTTATCTCTAAAAGCAAGGTAGATCATCCCTCTTCTCTTTTGTTTACACATGTATTTTAGTTTTATTTATGGTTGACACTCCTCCCAACCTTTTGCTTACACAAGCCATGGCTAACCGAATCCTCGGGTTCCTTCCAACATTCACATACCATGAAGGAGTGTCTATTTGCAAAATTAAGCTGCTTACTGATAGATCAGGGCAAAACACATGAAGAGAATTATTAATGAAAGTTAATTAATTGGGGCTGGGAACCCCGCGCCAGCTCTTTTTGCAAAATTATTGGATAAGCGGATGAAGCCACTAGTCCATTGGTGAAAGCTGCCCAACAAGATTGAAAGATAAAACACCACATACTTCCTCATGAGCTATAAAACATTAACACAAATAAGGAGAAATAAAGTTTTGAATTGTTTAAAGGTAGCACATGAAGTATTTACTTGGAATGGCAGAAAATACCACATAATAGGTAGGTATGGTGGACACACATGGCATAGGTTTTGGCTCAAGGTTTTGGATGCACGAGAAGCATTTCCTCTCAGTACAAGGCTTTGGCTAGCAAGGTTGTTTGAAGCAAACACAAGTATGAACCGGTACATCAAAACTTACATAAGAACATATTGCAAGCATTATAAAACTCTACACTGTCTTCCTTGTTGCTCAAACACTTCTACTAGAAAATATCTAGACCTTAGAGAGACCAATCATGCAAACCAATTTCAACAAGCTCTACGATATTTCTCCACTAATAGGTTTAAAACTACATGATGCAAGAGAAACATGATCTACTTGAAAGCTCAAAACAATTGCCAGTTATCAAATTATTCAAGACAATATGAAGCATTTTCTATTTCCAACCAAATAACCATAAGTGCAATAGCTTCCAACTTTTGTCATTGAACATTAAAAGTAAAACGAAGAACACGAGTGTTCATAGGAAAAAGCGGAGCGTGTATCTCTCCCACACAAGGATTGCTAGGAGCCGAATTTATTCAAACAAAATAAAAATAAGAACACACAGACGCTCCAAGTGAAGCACATAAGATGTGACCGAATAAAAATATAGTTTCAATAGAAGAAACCTGATAAGTTGATGAAGAAGGGGATGTCTTGGGCATCCCCAAGCTTAGACGCTTGAGTCTTCTTGAAATATGCAGGGATGAACCACGGGGGCATCCCCAAGCTTAGACTTTTCACTCTTCTTGATCATATATCATCCTCCTCTCTTGACCCTTGAAAACTTCCTTCACACCAAACTTCTCATAAACTTCATTAGTGGGGTTAGTACTCAAAAAACTTTAATCCACCTTGGCCCTCGTAGTGACACATTGCAAGTACTCAATAAAACATTAGCTACAGACTCTCCACGTCTAGAAAGCCTCACTTAAAGTCCACAAGAGACAATGCAAAAAACGAGACTGAATCTGTCAAAACAGAACAACCGATAAACACGAATTTTTAAGAGGTACTTCCGTTGCTCAAATCAGAAAACTCAAAACTAATGAAAGTTGCGTACATATCTGAGGATCACTCACGAAATTGGCAGATTTTTCTGAGTTACCTACAGAGAATCATACCCAGATTCGTGACAGCGAGAAATCTGTTTCTGCGCAGTAATCCAAATCTAGCATCACCTTTCTATTAGAGACTTCACTTGGCACAACATTGCAATAAAATAAAGATAAGGAGAGGTTGCTACAGTAGTAACAACTTCCAAAACACAACAAAACAGTAACAAAATAAACACATGGGTTATCTCCCAAGAATTGCTTTCTTTATAGCCATTAAGATGGGCTCAGCAATTTTAATGATGCACTCGCAAGAAATAAGAGTCGAAGCAAAAGAGAGCATAAAAAAGCAAATTCAAAACACATTTAATTCTAACCCACTTCCTATGCATAGGAATCTTGTACACAAATAAATTCATGAAGAACAAAGTGACAAGCATAAGAAGATAAAACAAGAGCAACTTCAAAATTTTCAGCATATAGAGAGGTGTTTTAGTACCATGCAAATTTCTACAACCATATTTTCCTCTCTCATAATAATTTTCAGTAGCTTCATGAGCAAACTCACCAACATAACTATCACATACAACATGCTTTTCATGATTTCCAAACACACAATTTTTATCAAGCTCAAAAATAGTTGGATTAAAACTTTCAAACCCGCTTTTATCAATAATGTAACAAGATGATTGATCAATCTTAAAAGATATGGGACTCATAGATAAAGTCAAGAACTCTCCAATCCCATTTTCATTAGTAGTACAATTAATATTATCAAGTAACATACGACCATCATCTAGAGATTTATTATAAACATTTGTCAAGCAAAACTCTTTAGTACCATGCATTTCAACATCAGGCACAAACAAAGCATTATCATAAGATTTATCAAAGTAGCATGGATTATGATGAATAACAGTAGCATAATTATTCTCACAAGTTTTACTCATAGGGAATATTTCAAGAGAATCCACAGGAACATAACATTCATCCTCTTTTGGTAAGCATGGAGGACAATCAAATAGTGTAAGAGATAAAGAGTTACTCTCATTAGAAGGTTGGCATGGGTAGCTAATCCATTCTTCCTCCTTTTGTTCATCACTCTCCTCTTCTTTTTCATCCAATGAGCTTTCGAGTTCATCAATTTCTTCTTCCACTCGGTTCCTCGCGAATTGTGAGTGCATTCTTGTGCATTAATGAGTCTCTCTTTATAATCAATGATATAAGGATTATCATTGTAGCTTTCTATGCAAAAATTAAGAATAGAAGAGACATAATCTTTAAGGTCCTTACAAACAACACAAGTTTCATAATTTTTAGCAATGAAGGATTCGATCTCAGAAGCTCCCATAAATATGACAAATTGTTCTACTTCTTCGAACCCAAAATGAATATAGCTATTCCAATTATAGTTCTTAATTAAAACTTCCTCACTAAAGCCACATTGAAATTTAAGATGTTTAGTATCCTGTTTAGAGAAACAGCTTTATATCATGGCGTTTAAGCAAGATTTTAGCAATTGCATTCAGTTTTTCTATCACAGCACTCATAACTTTTCCCGTTCTTGATTCTCTATAATTATTATATAATACTATAAGCTCCAAATAGGTTGTAGGTTCTCCCATAGCAACAGTTTTTAAGTTTTAGGTTTTTCAAATTTTTATGGATTTTCGGGTATATAGGGAAAATAAAACAAGACAAAAAGAAACTAAGAAAAATAATACTAGACAAAAATAAACTAAGCACAAATAAACTAGACAAAAGTAAACTAAGCAAAGCAAAATAAAATAAAAAAAAAAATAGAGAGAGAGGTAGAGTGTACTCCCCAGGTGAACTTATGAGTAGAGATATGCCTCCCCGGCAACGGCGCCAGAAAATAGTCTTGATAACCCACAAGTATAGGGGATCGCAACAGTCTTCGAGGGAAGTAAAACCCAAATTTGTTGATTCGACACAAGGGGAGGTAAAGAATACTTATAAGCCTTAACAACTGAGTTGTCAATTCAGCTGCACCTGGAAAAGCACTAGTAACAGGGGTGATGTGAAAGTAGCAGTAATATGAGAGCAGTAGTAACAGTAACACATCAGCAGTAATAGTAACACAGAGGCAATGGCACCAGAGAATAGTTGATACTACTTCCAATGACATGTAGAACGAGTATATGATGATGAAAGATGGACCGGGGTTCCCAGCTATCTACACTAGTGGTAACTCTCCAATAACAAGTGTTGGGCGAACAAATTACATTTGGGCAATTGATAGGATTGAAATAGCATTAAGACAGAACATCAAGATTATTAATCATGTAGGCATGTTTTCCATATATAGTCATACGTGCTTGCAATGAGAAACTTGTACAACATCTTTTGTCCTACCAGCCGGTGGCAGCCGGGCCTTGATGTCTACGGGTGCTTCTATTCTTGTAGACAGTGTTGGGCCTCCAAGAGCAGAGGTTTGTAGAATAGCAGCAAGTTTCCCTTAAGTGGATCACCCAAGGTTTATCCAACTCAGGGAGGAAGAGGTCAAAGATATCCCTCTCAAGCAACCCCGCAATCACGATACAAGAAGTCTCTTGTGTCCCCAACACACCTAATACACTTGTCAGATGTATAGGTGCACTAGTTCGGCGAAGAGATAGTGAAATACAAGTAATATGGATGTATATGAGTGGTAGTAACAATCTGAATAAAATATGGCAGCGAGTAAACAAGCAACGTAACAAGTAAATAAACGGAGTTTCGATGCTTAGAAACAAGGCCTAGGGATCATACTTTCACTAGTGGACACTCTCAACTTTGATCACATAATAAAACCACTCTACACTCTCTTGTTGGATGATGAACACCACTAATTGCGTAGGGCTACAAGAGCACCTCAATGCCGGAGTTAACAAGCTCCACAACATTCGATATTCATATTTAAATAACCTTAGAGTGCATGATAGGTCATTGCAATTACACAAAGTACTAACATAGCATGCACACTGTCACCATCACACTATGAAGGAGGAATAGATCACATCAATACTATCATAGCAATAATTAACTTCATAATCTACAAGAGATTACAATCATAACCTACGCCAAGTACTACATGATGCACACACTGGCACCATTACACCATGGAGGAGGAATAGACTACTTTAATAACATCACCAGAGTAACACATAGATGAATAGTGATACAAAGCTCATATGAATCTCAATCATGTAAGGCAGCTCATGAGATCATTGTATTGAAGTACATAGGAGAGAGATTAACCACATAGCTACCGGTACAGCCCCGAGCCTCGATGGAGAACTACTCCCTCCTCATGGGAGACATCAGCGTTGATGAAGATGGCGGTGGTGTCGATGGAGATGCCTTTCGGGGGCACTTCCCCGTCCCGGCGGCGTGCCGGAACAGAGACTCCTGTCCCCCAGATCTTGGCTTCGCGATTGGGGCGACTCTGGAAGGTTTCTCGTGCCGTGGCTTTTCCGTATCGAGGTTTTAGGTCAGGGACCCTTAAATAGGCGAAGAGGCAAAGTCGGAGGGGTGACGAGGCGGTGACACAATAGGGGGGCGCGGCCCAGGCCCTGGCCGCGCCGCCCTATCATCTGGGCCCACCAGGGCTCCCCTCTGGTGGCTCTCGGGTGTTCTGGAAGCTTCATGGAAAAATAGGATGCTCGGGCATTGATTTCGTCCGATTCCGAGAATATTTCCTTACTAGGATTTTTGGAACCAAAAACAGCAGAAAACAAAGAATCGGCCCTTCGGCATCTCGTCAATAGGTTAGTTCCGGAAAATGCATCAAAACGATATAAAGTGTGTATAAAACATGTAGGTATCATCATAAAAGTAGCATGGAACATAAGAAATTATAGATACATTTGGGACGTATCAAGCATCCCCAAGCTTAGTTCCTACTCGCCCTCGAGTAGGTAAACGATAACAAAGATAATTTCTGAAGTGACATGCTATCATAATCTTGATCATACTATTGTAAAGCATATGAGATGAATGCAGCGATTCGAAGCAATGATGAAGATAATGAGTAAACAAATGAATCATATAGCAAAGACTTTTCATGAATAATACTTTCAAGACAAGCATCAATAAGACTTGCATAAGAGTTACTCATAAAGCAATAAATTCAAAGTAAAGGCACTGAAGCAACACAAAGGAAGATTAAGTTTCAGCCGTTGCTTTCAACTTTAACATATTTATCTCATGGATAATTGTCAACACAAAGTAATATAACAAGTGCAATAGGTAAACACGTAAGAATCAATGCACACAGTTCATACAAGTGTTTGCTTCTAAGATAGAAAGAAGTAGGCAAACTGACTCAACAATAAAGTAGAAGATAGGCCCTTCGCAGAGGGAAGCATTGATTACTATATTTGTGCTAGAGCTTTTCATTTTGAAAACAAGAAACAATTTTGTCAACGGTAGTAATAAAGCATATGTGTTATGTATAAGACATCTTATAAGTTGCAAGCCTCATGCATAGTATACTAATGGTGCTCGCACCTTGTCCTAATTAGCTTGGATTAACACGGATTATCATTGCATAGCATATGTTTCAACCAAGTGTCACAAAGGGGTGCCTCTATGCCGCCTGTACAAAGGTCTAAGGAGAAAGCTCGCATTGGATTTCTCGCTTTTGATTATTCTCAACTTAGACATCCATACCGGGACAACATAGACAACAGATAATGGACTCCTCTTTAATGCATAAGCATTCAACAACAGATAATATACTCATAAGAGATTGAGGATTAATGTCCAAACTGAAACTTCCACCATGAATCATGGCTTTAGTTAGCGGCCCAATGTTCTTCTCTAACAATATGCATACTCAAACCATTTGATTGTGAGAACCGCCCTTACTTCAGACAAGACGAACATGCATAGCAACTCACATGATATTCAACAAAGGTAAAAGAGTTGATGGCGTCCCCAGAAAACATGGTTACCGCTCAACAAGCAACTTACTAAGAAATAAGACACATAAGTACATATTCTTCACCACAATAGTTTTTAAGGCTATTTTCCCATGAGCTATATATTGCAAAGACAAAGAATAGAATTTTAAAGGTAGCACTAAAGTAATGTACTTTGGAATGGCAGAGAAATACCATGTGGTAGGTAGGTATGGTGGACACAAATGGCATAGTATTTGGCTCAAGGATTTGGATGCACGAGAAGAATTCCTCTCAATACAAGGCTAGGCTAGCAAGGTTATTTGAAGCAAACTCAAGTATAAAAGGTGCAGCAAAGCTCACATATGAACATATTGTAGCTATTATAAGAATTTACATTGTCTCCTTGTTGTTCAAACACCTCAACCAAAAAATATCTAGACTCTAGAGATCAATCATGCAAACCAAATTTTAACAAGCTCTATGTAGTTATTCATTAATGAGTACAAGGTACATGATGCAAGAGCTTAAACAAGATCTATATGAGCACAACAATTGCCAAGTATCACATTATTCAAGACATTATACCAATTACCACATGCAACATTTTTTGTTTCCAACCATATAACAATTAACGAAGCGGTTTCAACCTTCGCCATGAACATTAAAGATAAAGCGAAGAACACATGTGTTCATATGAACCAGCGGAGCGTGTCTCTCTCCCACACAAGCATGATGGATCATATTTTATTCAAACAAAAACAAAAACAAACAGACGCTCCAAGTTGTTGCCTGCCAAAACCCACCGGCGAGCACCGACGAGCAACACGGAGAGCCGGGAGGCTCCCAGGACTGCTGGAGGGCCCTGGTCCCTCGGGCGACGGCCCGCAAAGCTCCGGCACACGTCCTGGCTAATGCGAGGGCGTGCCACCTGACCTATACCTGGTCGGGAAGGTGATGGATTGCTTCGATTAGTTTCTCGCATGGCAGTACACGTAAACATTAAATACGAGCCCCGATCGGCTCTCGGGTTATCTCGTGAATCGGCTCAAAGAGCCGATTGACCCATGGTTCACGTTGGATTTACGATAACATGGGGATCCTGCTTTATCGATACCAAGTTAAATCAATCTACGAAAGTCTAGGGTTTTCACCGCATAACCGGAACATCCTACACGTAGTTGAGCTTGACAGATACGTAAGATAATAGAAAACTAGTCCTAAAGAGGCCTAAAAACCAACATAACGTCGATTCCCGGAACAATCCCTCTAGGATTAGCAAACTATACCTTACGCACTACTGGATCATTCAACCCGTTTGCAAGGCCTAATCATGCGGATATCAAACTAATCCTTGGAGAACAAGGAACAACTATAACAGATCAGATCTACTAAATAAAGATTAAGCAAGATGCTGCCCTTACACCCAAGATAAGTGCAAAGGCAGCTAGATATTGAGGGGCAGCATAGCTAAGCAAGCATATCAGAAAAGCATCTACGTCAGCCCCAAAATATCTACGATAACGGTGTTGCTCGCCATCAACAAGGCTTCAGCACGAACAACACCAAGCAACGAATAAACAGATACTTCCTAGATCACAAGATGCGATCTAGGCAGCATGTCGCTTACCCGGAAGAAACCCTCGAAACAAGGGGTGGCGATGCGCCTAGATTGGTTTGTTGTGAACGTGATCGTCCTCCTTTCTCAATAACCCTAGGTACATATTTATAGTCTGTGGACTTTCTAATTTGGGAGTAAACCTAACCGTGTACGAGCTAAACTCTATCTCTTAATTCTAACAAAATCTACCATAATGTACAAATACAAGGGCAATTTAGCCCAAACTCTCGTACAAGGCCGTTTCAAAAATATTTTACGTGCATATCCTCTAAGCCCATCTCAATCACGGCCCATCTCTTGATCCGGTTAAAATCTGGCGATAACACATGCCCCCCTGGTTTTGGCAATAATAATTCCAAAACCACTCTGTTTTTTCTTCGTTGGGTCACGCGTGGCAGAGCAGAACCGCTGCAGTATCCTTCATCATGATGCCTTGCCTTCTCAACTTCTCTCGTACCGCACGACTTGACAGATTTGACACCACATCCTCGGAAACCGCCGCAGCATTGAATCATCTCCACTATATCCCCTTTATTTAACCGCATCGAGCAGTTCGCCTCTTCATCCTCTTGCTTCGCACTAGTAATCGAAAAACCCCTTCCTCTGCAGCCATGGCCTCTTCCTCCTCCTCCTCTGTCTCCTCTGGTCTTTCCTTCCAGTCCGATTCCTCCAGCGAGCCGATGCCGGAGTACGACCCGATAGCGGCGTACGAGCGCCGCGCTCCCGAGCATTGGGGCGAGAGGGACTGGGACTTTACCGTCGAGTCAGACGACAAACCCTGGAACGCCGTCGGGTCAGGGGACGACGAGCCCTTGACCGACGGGGAGGACGACCTCCGGTTCCTCGTTGACGGGGAATTGGAGGCGGAGAGCGACGACGACCTCTTCTCCTGGGGCGACTTCTCCTCTTCCAATGAGGAGGAGGAAGCGGAGGATGACTCCTTCGACGAGTACCCACCGACGAAGCGCTTCCGCGCCGGGTCGGAGGAAGACGACAACGACGACGACGAGGAGGAAGAAGGAGCGCCTGCCGACGGCTTCGGCAGCAGCGACGAGGACTTCGCCGGCAGCAGCGCCGACGACAGCTACGACGAGGGCAGCGACGGCGGCGACGGCGCCGGCATCTAGACTAGGGCCTACTAGAGTAGGACTAATAGTAGTAGACTAGGCAGTAGACCTTTCTTTTGTGAGAAATCGGCTCTTCATGTAAAAACCCCTCTTGATCAATGAAGAAAATGTTTCCATGTTGATTTTGCCGATCGTCAAAGTAGGTCAACGCTCAAAGAGCCGATGGCAACGCATCGGTCCTTTACCATAAACGCGAGTAAGGCCAAACTCAGTTGCCTATTCAAACGGTAACCTGCGACCCTTGCCTGAAGGACCAAACTCAGATCCCCAAATTGCCCGTCGAACAGATTCAACTCACAGCCACGCGAATCCCAGATCCCTAATCGTGCAGATTCATCTCCGCAGCGAATCTGATGGCGGAATCATCCAGCGCCAACGCTACGGTCTCTGGACTGAAGGTAACCCTTAACTGCTCCTCATCATCCGAGCATAGTGTTAGAATTAACAGCAAACACCTGAATTAATGCCTTATTTCACCATTAATTTTAGGTATCAGACATTCTGTTGCCGCATCCTTCTCTTCCAAATTCCCTTTGCCTTGGCCCCCGTACTACCGAGAGTCCTGCCCATTTGATTTCTTGCGAGGCCAATAGAATTCCTTTCGTGAACCGGAACTTAGATCTAACTTCTTGGGCCGACCGCTTACGAGCCTCGGCCTAACCCTCCCGAAGATTGGGTGTCATGGTACAATGAGAGTATCCAAGACCCACCAAGCCAAATGGGAAACCTCGGAATAGCCGATGCTTTATCTTTATCACCGTCTCCCCTTGAGAAACATGAAAATCTTCTAAAAACCATCGGCTACTTCGGTCGGATGCTCCGAACTCGCTTCATGTTTGGCCACGGCCCCATGACACCAACTCTACTAGATGTGGCCATGATCACCGGTCTAGACATTGCATCCCCCCAGCCCTCTCGCTTTTATGCTGCCAAAGGTCCCTTTCAAACTCTCTTCCAAAACAGAGTGCACAAACTGGGGTGCTTATCTTCGACGCCACATGAAAAACAAAGGTCCTGTAACAGAGAAAGAACACACGACCTTCCTGAATTTCTGGTTGGATACTTTCATATTTTGTGGCCCTTCACTTGCTCCAACCAAGAATTACCTTTCCTTGGCCTATGAACTTGCCAGAGGCACCCAGCTTGGCATTGGCAAACTGTTCCTTGGAGAGGTCTATCGATATCTCCAACTAATGTCTGTCAACCTCGTTTTCCCAAAAGACGATCAAAACAGGAGGTCCCCGGTGGTTTATTCAGCTATGGGCTCAGCTGTATTTCCGTAACCATGTCCCAAAATTTCCACCTTTGGCCACTTGCACCTTTCCAGATACTAACGGGAAGCCAATCCGGTGCACTAGCTACGGCCAAGCTCTATATAGCCTTCCAGGTAGTAAACTAACCCTCAAGGAAGCATCAGCGTGGTTCAGAACTTTCTACCAAGGCTTGGACAATCCTCTCTTCTTTCCTTATACGGAGTCTGAAAATTTTGAAAATCCAGTTTCCTTCAGGCTAGACAGCTTTGCCGATGACGCCAGCACCCGGCAATTGTATTCCATCATGATCCGTCCTCGCTTCCTTCCAGCTTGGCATGAGCACCTCAAACAGGATCATTAAACCTGGTTATGAGTCTTATCAGCCGGTCGTAGCAGCCCGACAGCTTGGTCTTGGGCAGGTATCTCCCCATTTCTTCCTCCACCACTTAACAGAGAGCAGAGCCGAGCTGCCCGATGTCCTCACCTGGTCGAGGTGTTACTCTTTCTTTGATGCTCTAGCCATCCCAGCTCCTCACAACCTCTCTTTTACCTCATCAACCGATGGTTTTGAGACCCGGTGGTCAATGTGGAAGACTCATGCCTTCAGGAGAGCTCCGGGACCGTTGCTGAAACAACTTGATGCTGAATATGATATTCCTGCAGTAACGGTACCACTACTCACAAATTTTCTTGAAGTGGCTTACAATGATTTTTATAACCTTGCTCTGTCTCCTTGCGAGCAACAAGATGGTCAGAACCTGTACATGATGACGGCTCCCCCTTCAGATTCCTCCCACCAGCTCCGGTAGTCCTCTTCTGCAAAAACTCACCACCCTTGAAAAAGGTTGTGATGCAGAGACAGCCGATTTCACCAAAATCGGCTTCCAAGAATAGAGTATCTTCTGGGCCAGCTGCCCCCCGAGCGTCAATCAAGGTGAGAACAGCAGTGAGGAAAGTAGCTGCCAGGAAGACCTTGAAGCGCCAAAACCCTACTCCAGCTCAAGAAAGTTTGCATGTAAGCTGATCAATGCCTTGACTGATCTATCTACCCTTATGAGCTTCCGTAAATATGCTGGGGCTTACTAACTCTTCTCTTATAGGCCTCCACCGAAGACGACTCCAGCAAGGAAACGCAATCCAGTCGAGGGAATTCGAGCTCGGGCAATTCTGGGAAGATCACCACGCAGAGCCAGCCAGATTTGCCACCATCGGCTTCCAAGAAAAGACCAGTTCCTGAACCTGCTATCCTTCAAGCTCCAACCAAAGTGGGGCAGGGTGGTCTACGCAGAAAGAGCCGATGCATCAAGAGAGCTCGAAAGGAACCGCAAGCCCCTTCATCAAACCAAGAGGCCTCGCATGTAATTACCCTCCAACTCTCCCTGGCTCATCCTTTATGCCAATCCATTGCTGCTCACATCGGCTAATTATCTCCTTTGCAGACTGATGACACTTCTAGTGGGGAAGTCGAGGAAGTACTGATGCCCTCCACAGACCTGGATGTAGCAACCTCTAAAGGTGTTGTTGACAAGGTTGCCAACTTGGCGAAGCCCCAAGCAGAAACACAAGAGCCGATCACCTCATCATCGGCTGTTCCCCTGGTCTTAGGAGAGGTATACTCCCTTTATTTGGCTTGCCCTTCGCTTTTGCTGCATACTGACGCTGCTCTTGTTGTTTGTCAGGGTTGTGACCTCTCGGGCTTGCTATCGTTCGATCCCGAATCCATCGAACCAGCTCCTTCTACAGTATGCGATGAACCAGGACCCGGCGTTATCCTTGGTCAATTCCAGCGTCTCAAAGCTCTGCTTTCCTCCTCGATCGAGACGTTGGTCGAAGACCCCGAGGAAGTGAAGAGCATTCTTGAAGAAATCAGAGCTTGAGATCGAGACGTTGATCGAAACTGACACCTCTGTCAGCACCGCCGAGCTTGAGACCTTGCGAAAGGAATTGGAGGACCTTGAAGAGAGGGTCCGGGCAACCAAACAGCTTATCCACGATAAGGAAGCTCTTATTGCCCGCTCCCAAGAGGAAGCAGAAGGCCTCAAAGCTCAACTGAAGACTGATCTGGCAGAGATACGTGCCCTGAACAAACAACTGGTGACGGGCAAGGATGAAGATGATGAGGCCGAGATCACCGAAGTGGATTGCGTCCGTGCTGACGCCCTTAGTGCCTTCGAGGCATTCCTTCAGTAGAGCTTGTCCATGTAACCTGATACTCGCTCATAACCTCTAGAGTCGATGGCTGTGCATCGGCTTTGTACTTCTAAAGTCGATGGCTGCGCATCGGCTGTTCTTGTATTTTGTCCTGTTGCTTTGTATTTTTTTTACTGGCCGACTTCGTGCATCGGCCCCCATATTTCACTGTCCGTTATCCCATATTAGGTGCCCCCGAGCCGAATCTTTCAAGTAGTTGAAGATATCGGCTCTCCAGTTATCCGATTCCAGGAACTGTACCTGAACACCGGCTCCACCTGCTACGTCCTTGTAGCCTGACGCCATCTGTGTGAGATCGTTCGCCTCGGTATTCTTTTAACAAAGCTATCATCAGGCTCCTCCGATGCAGATCTAACCTTTTGCTAATAAATGTTGGTCGTGGCTTATCCCCAGGACCAATGTCAATCTCTTCTAGCTCATCAGCCGATGTAAACCCATACCCTAGCTTTCCGTCACCTGCTAGATCAATGCTGAACACAGGCAAAACGTATGGCGAGGATAATTTGGGCCGATTGCTAGAATCGGCCCCCATTTCGATTGCATTGCTCAATGAAGGTTTACAACTTATTTGTGCTCCAACACGGGAGGGAGTCTCCCTAGTACGACTACGTGACATGCTTGAGGTGAGATCATTGCTTTTTATTTTTTGGGGCCGATCGCAGGGATCGGCCTTGCCACGTACGTCCAGTGACTTTGGTGTTGCTACTCTGTCAGGCCGGTGGATAAGACCAGCCTCACCCCGTTTTTTGTAGCTTCTATACGCTCACAGCCGTCCAAACTGACTCCAGAGAGCGGCCCTTGGTCTTCCGCGTCCCAGATGTTCATGCCAGCTATTGAGATCTCGATCGAGTCATCTGCATGAACGACCTCCACTTCGTCTCCATCCCATTGTATCAGGCATTGGTGCATTGTGGATGGAATGCAGCAGTTGGCGTGAATCCAATCCCTCCCTAGCAGGACAGCGTAGGTGCTTTTTCTGTCGATGATGAAGAACGATGTAGGGATGGTTTTTCGGCCCACGGTTAGATCCACGTTCAGAACGCCTTGCGTCTCTGATGCTTGGCCGTTGAAGTCGCTTAGTGTGACGTTGGATTTGATCAGATCTGCGTTAGAGCGTCCCAAACGCCGTAGCATGGAGTATGGCATTATATTGACTGCCGCTCCCGTGTCAACCAGCATCTTCCCGACAGGCTGCCCATTGATATAACCTTTTAGGTACAGGGCCTTCAAATGTTTGTAGCTCTTCTCTCGTGGCTTTTCAAAGATAACTGGACGTGGGCTGCAGTCAAACTGCGCTATCGGCGCTTCTTCGGTTCTTGGAGCACAAAACTCCGAGGGAAGTATGAACACCATATTTGTGCCAGCCGATGCCTCCGCATCGGCTTTTACTTGTTTGGGGCGCCATTCTTTCTTCTGTGGACGACTCTCCGCGTCCAAAGTTTGCTGAATTTTCACGGCCAGATCGGGCCGCGCTTTCCTCAACGTGTGCAGGTATTGCGCCTCGGCTTGTTCCAAGCTATGTAGCCGCTGAACCCTACGCTTTTGGGAGTGACTGAGTCCATCAGGGCACCACCTTGGCCGGTGGTATCTATCCTCTTCTTCATCTTCTGACTCCTCAAAATCTTCCTCTTGAGATGACTCAGCTCGTCTGTTCTGATGTGGGAGAGGCCCTAGACGCTTGAAAACTGAAACCTCGCCTGCGTCCTTCTTCTGCTGTCTACACTCCGGGCAGTTGTCGATCGTAGGCAATCGGCTCATTCCTGAATCCCAGCAATGCTTGAAGAAAGGACAGTCCCAGTGTCTATCCATGTCTTCCTGCTCCCTTGACTTCCCCTTAGCGCGGTGCTCATATCCTTCATCGTCTCTATCGTACCAACGATATCTTCCATTGTCTACGTCAGTCCGACGATATATTTCGTCATCTCTGTCGTACTGCCGACGTCGGTCGTACTGACGCTCATATTTGTTAAGGAGATGCGCGGAGAGCGGTCGTTGATACCGCACGTCTCTCACTTGTTCCTCGGTGATGTACCGTCTATCATCATATCGGGGCCGATCGCGTGGGCCGGCCTCCTCCTTTTCCTTGCCACGGGAGTGACCGCTTTCTTCTTTATCCTTGCCATGGTGGTATACAGGCCCTGCCATGTTAACATCGAATGAGAAATCTAGCCGACGCCTCGTGGAGTGATTGAGTTCCACCATGTTGACGCCAGGGAACGGGTGTGTGTCCACTTTCATGGCAAACTGCCCAAAGATCAAACGGCCTTGTTCTATCGCCGTTTGGATCTGCCGACGCAACTCTTTGCAGTCATTGGTGATATGGGTGAACGAGTGATGCCACTTGCAGTACGGCCTCCCGTTCATTTCTTGCGCCGTAGGGATCTTATGGCCTTCGGGTAACTTCAGCTGTTTTTCCTTAAGCAATAAATCGAATATCTGCTCAGCTTTGCTTACATCGAAGTCAAACCCTTTTGCAGGCCCTTGTTGTTTCACCCATTTGCAGGACACGGGAGCTGCCCCCCGAGCCCATTCAGCCACGGCTACTTCCAGGTCTTCTGCAGAATCCTCAGCTTCTTCTGTCTCGACCAGGCCTACCGGACGCTTAAACTTGTCTTGGTATAATTCTGGGTGGCGCTGCTCATACAATGTTAATTTCTGGACCATGTGCGCCAGTGAAATGTACTCTACTTGGAAAGCCAGATCCTTGATCGGCGTTGCGAGGCCCAATGCTGCTAGATCGACTGCTTCTTTCTCAGTTAAACTAGCCGAATAACATCGGTTCCTGACAGTCCTGAAACGTTGAATGTATTCCGACACCGTTTCTCCTCGCTTCTGCCGCACCTGCGCTAGATCGGCAATGCCAGCCTCGGTAGCTTCTGAGTGATATTGAACATGAAACTGCTCTTCCAGTTGCTTCCACGTCCGGACTGAGTTTGGTGGCAACGAGGTGTACCACCCAAAAGCTGATCCCGTGAGAGATTGCGCAAAAAACCTCACCCGTAACGGGTCTGATGCTGAAATCATGCCCAACTGTGCCAAATATCGGCTCACGTGGTCAATTGAGCTGGACCCTTCTGCTCCATTGAATTTTGAGAATTCAGGGAGCCGATACTTGGGTGGCAACGGGATCAAATCATACTCGTCGGGGTACGGCTTGGAATAGCCGATTGTTTTCCTCTTTGGCAGGATGCCGAACTGGTCTCTCAAGATTGTACTGATTTGTTCCATGGTATGAGCTGCAGGGACCGAGCTTTCATGACTCGTTCTGGTGGCATATTTAGCTAGCCATGCCTGTTTATCGGCGTCTGCTCCAGAAATCCCTCCTGCTGCAATCTTGTTCGTGCGCGCCAAGTTATTGCAGTCCGGCACGTATGTGCACACGTATCCATGTGGGATTTCTTTAGGCGGCTCATACAGGAATTGGCAGTCGCCAGGATCGCCTCCCACCTTGTAGACGACGTACGCCGGTGAACCCTGTGGCTCTGGAGCTGTAAGCGCGAATGGCAGCGGTGGTCTAGTCTGGAACGGTATTTCTCCTTGGTGAGTCCCTAGGGCAGGTCCTGACGGAGAGTACTGATGCTTCATGATTTCCTGAACCACGCGAACCGCAATGCGCTCGAAAGCGTTCACCAGGCTCTCAGAATGACGGTGTAGAGAATGAGCCACCATATAATTAACTTTCTGGCGCAGAGCTCTGGTGCGTTCCTCTGAAGGGTAGACAGATCTACTTCATCGAGAGCACCTTCGGGTGAGAACCCTTTCCACCTAATGCCATGGGAACGGGTCTTCGTGAAAGAGCCGATGAGATCGGATTCGAAGACGGCTTTAATCTCATCATATTTCTTCTTGTGCTCCTCAGGCAGATCTGCGTACGTGACTGGTTCGTCCGCCATCTCAGCTGCGGATGTTGACGTAGTTGCCGTAGAAGGTCCCACCGGGCGTGCCGAATGTGTTGCCTGCCAAAACCCACCGGCGAGCACCGACGAGCAACACGGAGAGTCGGGAGGCTCCCAGGATCGCTGGAGGGCCCTGGTCCCTCGGGCGACGGCCCGCAAAGCTCCGGCACACGTCCTGGCTAATGCGAGGGCGTGCCACCTGACCTATACCTGGTCAGGAAGGTGATGGATTGCTTCGATTAGTTTCCTGCATGGCAGACACGTAAACATTAAATACGAACCCCGATCGGCTCTCAGGTTATCCTGTGAATCGGCTCAAAGAGCCGACTGACCCATGGTTCACGTTGGATTTACGATAACATGGGGATCCTGCTTTATCGATACCAAGTTAAATCAATCTACGACAGTCTAGGGTTTTCACCGCATAACCGGAACATCCTACACGTAGTTGAGCCTGACAGATACGTAAGATAATAGAAAACTAGTCCTAAAGAGGCCTAAAAACCAACATAACGTCGATTCCCGGAACAATCCCTCTAGGATTAGCAAACTATACCTTACGCACTACTGGATCGTTCAACCCGTTTGCAAGGCATAATCATGCGGATATCAAACTAATCCTTGGAGAACAAGGAATAACTATAACAGATCAGATCTACTAAATAAAGATTAAGCAAGATGCTGCCCTTACACCCAAGATAGGTGCAAAGGCAGCTAGATATTGAGGGGCAGCATAGCTAAGCAAGCATATCAGAAAAGCATCTACGTCAGCCCCAAAACATCTACGATAACGATGTTGCTCGCCATCAACAAGGCTTCAGCACGAACAACACCAAGCAACGAATAAACAGATACTGCCTAGATCGCAAGATGCGATCTAGGCAGCATGTCGCTTACCCGGAAGAAACCCTCGAAACAAGGGGTGGCGATGCGCCTAGATTGGTTTGTTGTGAACGTGATCGTCCTCCTTTCTCAATAACCCTAGGTACATATTTATAGTCTGTGGACTTTCTAATTTGGGAGTAAACCTAACCGTGTACGAGCTAAACTCTATCTCTTAATTCTAACAAAATCTACCATAATGTACAAATACAAGGGCAATCTAGCCCAAACTCTCGTACAAGGCCGTTTCAGAAATATTTTACGTGCATATCCTCTAAGCCCATCTCAATCACGGCCCATCTCTTGATCCGGTTAAAATCTGGCGATAACACAAGTAAAGTACATACGATGTGACTGAATAAAAATATAGTTTCAAGAGAAATGACCTGATAAGTTGTCGATGAAGAAGGGGATGCCTTGGGCATCCCCAAGCTTAGATGCTTGATTCTTCTTGATATATGAAGGGATGAACCACGGGGGCATCCCCAAGCTTAGACTTTTCACTCTTCTTGATCATATTGTATCATCCTCCTCTCTTGACCCTTGAAAACTTCCTCCACACCAAACTCGAAATAAACTCATTAGAGGGTTAGTGCATAATCAAAAATTCACATGTTCAGAGGTGACACAATCATTCTTAACACTTCTGGACATTGCACAAAGCTACTGGAGGTTAATGGAACAAAGAAATCCATCCAACACAGCGAAAGAGGCAATGCGAAATAAAAGGCAGAATCTGTCAAAACAGGACAGTCCGTAAAGACGAATTTTAAAGGGGCACCAGACTTGCTGAGATAAAAATGCTAAAATTTAATGAAAGTTGCGTACATATCTGAGGATCACGCACGTAAATTGGCAGATTTTTCTGAGTTACCTACAGAGAATCATACCCAAATTCGTGACAACAAGAAATCTGTTTCTGCGCAGTAATCCAAATCTAGTATTGACTTTGCCATCAAAGACTTTACTTGGCACAACAATGCAATAAAATAAAGATAAGGAGAGGTTGCTACAGTAGTAACAACTTCCAAGACTCAAATGTAAACAAAATTGCTGTAGTAAAATAAAGACATGGGATATCTCCCAAGAAGTTCTTTCTTTATAGCCATTAAGATGGGCTCAGCAATTTTAATGATGCACTCGCAAGAAATAAGAGTTGAAGCAAAAGAGAGCATCAAAAGGTAAGTTCAAAAATTCATGAAGCATAATGCAAGTGTAACTTCAAAAATTTAAGCCTAAGATGCTTCCTATGCATAGGAATCTTGTAAATAAACAAATTCATGAAGCATAATGCAACAAGCACAGAAAGATAAAACAAGTGTAACTTCAAAAATTTCAGCATATAGAGAGGTGTTTTAGTAACATGAAAACTTATACAACCATATTTTCCTCTCTTATAATAACTTTCAGTAGTATCATGAGCAAACTCAACAATATAACTATCACATAAAGCATTCTTATCATGAGTGTCATGCATAAAATAATTACTACTCCCAACATAAGCATAGTCATTCTTATTAATTGTAGTGGGAGCAAATTCAACAAAGTAGCTATCATTATTATTCTCATCATCAAATATAGGAGGTATAGTATCATCATAATTAAATTTATCCTCCATAGTAGGCGGCACCAAAAGACCACTATCATTATAATCATCATATATGGGAGGCATATCATAATCAACATAAACTTTCTCCTCAATACCCGGAGGGCTGAAGAGATCATTCTCATCAAAACCGACCTCCCCAAGCTTAGAACTTTCTATATCATTATCAACAATGGTGTTCAAAGTGTTCATACTAATATTACTACTAGCATGCAAATAAGGTTCCATAGGTTTTTTAATTTTCGCATTAAACCATTCATGTCTTGACTCAGGAAATAGCACAAAAAGCTCACAGATGTTTTCCATTATGCCTTACTAGTGTTTAACAAGAAACAAAAAGATGCAATTGCAGGATCTAAAGGAAATAGCTTCGAGCACTTACACAACGGCAACAGAAAAGTACTTAGTTACCTGGGACCGGAGTATGAGTGCCTTTTACCTTTCCTCCCCGGCAACGGCGCCAGAAAAGTGCTTGATGTCTACGGGTGCTTCTATTCTTGTAGACAGTGTTGGGCCTCCAAGAGCAGAGGTTTGTAGAACAGCAGCAAGTTTCCCTTAAGTGGATCACCCAAGGTTTATCCAACTCAGGGAGGAAGAGGTCAAAGATATCCCTCTCAAGCAACCCTGCAATCACGATACAAGAAGTCTCTTGTGTCCCCAACACACCTAATACACTTGTCAGATGTATAGGTGCACTAGTTCGGCGAAGAGATAGTGAAATACAAGTAATATGGATGTATATGAGTGGTAGTAACAATCTGAATAAAATATGGCAGCGAGTAAACAAGCAACAGAACAGTAAATAAACGGAGTTTCGATGCTTAGAAACAAGGCCTAGGGATCATACTTTCACTAGTGGACACTCTCAACTTTGATCACATAATAAAACCACTCTACACTCTCTTGTTGGATGATGAACACCACTAATTGCGTAGGGCTACAAGAGCACCTCAATGCCGGAGTTAACAAGCTCCACAACATTCGATATTCATATTTAAATAACCTTAGAGTGCATGATAGGTCATTGCAATTACACCAAGTACTAACATAGCATGCACACTGTCACAATCACATTATGAAGGAGGAATAGATCACATCAATACTAGCATAGCAATAATTAACTTCATAATCTACAAGAGATTACAATCATAACCTACGCCAAGTACTACATGATGCACACACTGCCACCATTACACCATGGAGGAGGAATAGACTACTTTAATAACATCACCAGAGTAACACATAGATGAATAGTGATACAAAGCTCATATGAATCTCAATCATGTAAGGCAGCTCATGAGATCATTGTATTGAAGTACATAGGAGAGAGATTAACCACATACTCCCTCCGTTCTCTTTTAATTGACTCAAATTTAGTATAAATTTGTACTAAATTCGAGTCAATTAAAAAAGAACGGAGGGAGTAGCTACCGGTACCACCCGAGCCTCGATGGAGAACTACTCCCTCCTCATGGGAGACAGCAGCGTTGATGAAGATGGCGGTGGTGTCGATGGAGATGCCTTCCGGGGGCACTTCCCCGTCCCGGCGGCGTGCCGGAACAGAGACTCTTGTCCCCCAGATCTTGGCTTCGCGATGGCGGCAACTCTAGAAGGTTTCTCATACCGTGGCTTTTCCGTATCGAGGTTTTAGGTCAGGGACCCTTAAATAGGCGAAGAGGCGAAGTCGGAGGGGTGACGAGGCGGTGACACAATAGGGGGGCGCGGCCCAGGCCCTGGCCGCGCCGCCCTATCATCTGGGCCCACCGGGGCTCCCCTCCGGTGGCTCTCGGGTGTTCCGGAAGCTTCGTGGAAAAATAGGATGCTGGGCATTGATTTCGTCCGATTCCGAGAATATTTCCTTACTAGGATTTCTGGAACCAAAAACAGCAGAAAACAGGAACTGGCCCTTCGGCATCTCGTCAATAGGTTAGTTCCGGAAAATGCATCAAAACGATATAAAGTGTGTATAAAACATGTAGGTATCATCATAAAAGTAGCATGGAACATAAGAAATTATAGATACGTTTGGGACGTATCAGGCCTCTAGGGAATCTACTGGAAATTAAGGTACTCCTTTTAATAGAGCACCGGAGCAAAGCATTAACACACCGTGAAAACATGTGATCCTCATATCTAAGCGTTCCCCTCCAGTTGTCCCAATTTCTGTCACTTTGGGGCCTTTGGTTCCGGACATAGACATGTGCAAACAACTTGTAGATACAATCTAAGCAATAAGTATAGAGCTTAAATCTAAGATCATGCCACTCGGGCCCTAGTGACAAGCATTAAACACAACAAGATTGCAGCAACAATAACTTCATAAACTTTGTAGATAGACTAATCATAATGTAACAATCCATCGGATCCCAACAAACACAACACCGATTACATCGAGATGAATCTCAATCATGTAAGGCAGCTCATGAGATCATTGAATTGAAGTACATGGGGAGAGAGTACCAACTAGCTACAGCTAGAACCCGTAGTCCATGGGGGAACTACTCACGGAGCATGATGGAGGCGGTGGCGTTGATGGAGATGGCTTCCGGGGGCACTTCCCCGTCCCGGCAGGGTGCCGGAACAGAGACTTCTGTCCTCCAAAACAAAGTTTCGCGATGGCGGCGGCGCCCCTGGAGTCTTTCTGGAGTTTCGTCAATTGGTATCGATGTTTTAGGTCACCAGGGCTTAAATAGGCGAAGAGTCGGAGTCGGAGGGGCCACGGGGCCTCCTCACACTAGGGCGGCGCGCCCCCCCTTGGGCCACGCCGACCACACGTGTGGGGCCCCCAGGGCTCCCCTATGGTCCCCCTTTGACTTTCCGGAAGGTTCCGGGAAAAATAAGATGTTGGGTCTTCGTTTCGTCCGATTCCGAGAATATTGCCCGAACAGCCTTTCTGGAACCAAAAACAACAGAAAACAGGAACTGGCACTTCGGCATCTTGTTAATAGGTTAGTTTCGGAAAACGCATAAAAAACATTATAAAGTGTAAGCAAAACATGTAAGTATTGTCATAAAACAAGCATGGAACATCAAAAATTATAGGTACGTTGGAGACGTATCAGGGCATACCTACACCATTGGCGGTGTGAACCTTGTCTTGCCCATAGTAGGGCTGATGAGTGTTCAGCTTGCCGAGCTCATGCGTCATGTGGTCCGTGGCGCCGGTATCCATGTACCACGCCGGATCAACAGGGTAGGACGGTGTAAACCCGTGATCGGCATGCTGGTCCTTGGCCTTGGTGGCGACGTGAGCGGCAGGGGACGAGGGCGGGCCAAAGTCCGCCATGGCGAATTGGCACTTGTTGTTCTTGCCATCATTGCCGAGGCCGAGGAAGCTCCGCTGAAAGCGACGGTGACACCGAGCAGCAACGTGTCGAGCACGACCGCACAGCTGGCATACCCTGTCATCGCGGCTCCCACCCAAGGTCGGTGCAGGGGGTGAGGGAGCCTTGGATGTTGGGGTTGGCGCGGGAGAGCGCTGTCCGCGGGAGGCCCAGAAGGCGGCGGGCTGATCGGTGATGACGGAAGACGAACGGCGAGACTCAATGCGCTGTTCCGTGTTGAGGAGGCGCGAGTAGAGCTCGTGAGGCGTCATGGGCGTTGTGGCGTTGGCATTGTGGATGGCCTCGTGGAGGCTATCATACTCCTGGTCGAGCCCCTTGAGCACGTAACCAGCAAATTCCTCGTCACGAAGCGGTTGACCGATGGAGGTCAAAGTGTCCGCCAGCACCTTTATCTTGTTGAAGTAGGTAGCGGCGGTGGAGTCAAGCTTCTTGATCTCTTCGAGTTTGCTGCGAATGGCCATCGAGCGCGATGTAGAGACCTGGGAGAATGCTTGCTCCAGGGTGGTCCAGGCGTCGCGGGAGGTGACGACAAAGAGACAAAGGCCGGCGACCCCCTCGCTCAAAGATCCCTGGATGGCGGAGAGGATGGCTTGATCCTGCTGCTCCCACACACGGTGCTCGGGGTTGATGGCGGGGCCATGGATGGTCGCGATCACCTGCGGGGGACACGGAAGAGAACCATCAACATACCCAAGGAGGGAGCGGCTGCGGAGCAGCGGCAACACCTTGGCACGCCAGAAGAGGTAGTTGTCCGGCGTCAGCCGGATGGTGATCAGGTTGTCGAAGTGAAACGGCGTGGCAGCAGCCGTGACGACGTCCCTGAGCGGAGGAGCAGACGGCGCGGTCTCTAGAGGCATATTGACGTCCACCGAGGCCGGCGGTTGGATGGCGAGCGTCGATGATCCAGAGGAGGTCACGGACGGCGCGGCCATCGTCGTGGCAACGGTGGTTGCAGCCGCAGCAGGAGCTATGGACGGCGGGATCTGTCCCGAGAGCATCGAGCCGACGCTGGCGGTGCCAAAGAATTGCGGCACATGCGGAGCAAGCGATCGAGGAGGGGTGTTAAGGAGGGCGGTAAGCGAGGCGGGAATCACCCCGGTGCTCGAGACGCCCGGTGCGGAAGCGGACATGGCGGCGGCGCTAGGACTAGGCTAGGCGGCGGCCGGCACGGGTGGGAAGGATCGGTGGCGGCGGCTAGGGTTTTGCTAGGCGGCGGCCAACGAGGAGGATCGTTAGGTTAGGCTGATACCATATTAAACGTATAATGTTGGGAACTTGCTCAACCCTCTAGGGGTGGCATATCTCTCATATATATAGGGGGTACAACGTACCAATACAAGAGTACAATACAGAGACCACATACGGTCTGTACAAATACATAGCTATACAAGTCTAACAATCTAGATATACATACAAACATTTATTTTACAATTGTATAATGTTTATAAATATATTTTCACACGACGGGTTCATATACATTCATGAGCAATTTTCCTTCTATTCACGACATCTTGTGGTCGTTTATTTTACTTCGCTTTCTCCTTGTTCACAACGACCCAACCTCCCGATCAAGACGCTTCTTCGTTCTGTTTTTCTTCGAACTAAGAAAGAATAATGTTACACACACAACTCTAACGTAAGACTCTTTGCCTGAGATATGGGAGGAGAAGCCGGTAGTTTTGAAGGAGGGCCCCAAACATTGACGTATTGGCCTATGTTCTGACCGGTCATAGTTGAGGTCAAGTGCCAAAAGATGAGTGAAGTCCTACACGTACCGTTCAACACAATCGTCATTCATGCATGGAGTATATAGGTAAGTTGGATTGCAACTTTCAACTGCAAATGGAATTGCAGCCGAGATTTTTCAACTACAAGTGAGAATGCAACTAAAAAAATAATCCGAATAGTTAGATTTATTTTAGGCTTTTTATAATGAGAGTCTCTTAGCGCGGTATCCTAGGTAATATGCTACGTGACACTATATTAAATGATGAAAGAGGTATTGTAGCTCGGATACAACTCTTGTATGAGACCTTTCACAATGGGTTGTATTTTAGCGCGCTGTCCTAGGTAGTGGTGTGTGTTAAGAGACAATAACTCTAATGTATTGTATCTTAAGGATTGTCTCTACATTTAATGATTTTGCTTATATGTATGTATGTGATTGGGCTAGCCAATTTTTTCTGCCTATGACTTTGTGCAAAGGTTGTATCTTAGCTACTCCATCCATACCGGTTTACAGGGCAATTACGCTTTTCGAGAAAAAAACTTCAACTAACAATTTGATCAATAAAATATAACATATATATTACAAAAATTATATCATTGAAAACCTCTTTTGAATATGAATCTAATGGTATGATTTTTGTGCCATATATCTCATATTTTGTTATCTAAGTTTATAGTTAAACTCCTTTCTCAAAATGCGTAATTGCCCTGTAAACCGGTATGGAGGTACTGCCTCCGTCCCAGTTCATAGAGCTTACGCGTATCTCTAGATTCTCAATTTGGCAAACATAATATTAATTGTACAACACAAAAATTATATCAATAGAAAGTAGAACACGTGAGGTTTCTAATGATATATATTTTGTAATATATATCTTGTATTATCATTGTTAAATTTACGATCTAGGGACACGCGTAAGTTCTATGAACTAGAATGGAGGGAGTAGTAAGATATAACACCAATATCTCTCCTCATTAACTATGGTGCCACATAACCATTTTTCATATGATACCGTGCTAAGAACCTCCCACTGTGAAAGGCCTGAAGCCATAGGCAAAATCAATTGATAGACAAATCTCATGCAAACATGTTTATCTTTTAAACAACTCCTTTTTTAGATATGGAAGCATCGTCCCAACCTCTGCATCAATCGATGCACACATAATTTATTAAATGAATGTCATATTGAAGTACTTATTACATATAAAGAGTCTGCTAAATGCTGAAACCAAAAGAAGAAACACAAGTAGATGGAAAGTACACAAAAACTATCCATCTAGAATTCTGCTAGCGTGCCGCCCTCCTAGAAATAGCAGTCCTGAGTGACCTCCAGCAGCCGGTTGCATCCAGTAACCATAGTATCCCGTTGGTCCTCCAGGAGCATGTACGCCCATAGTTGTAGATAGTGCGCCGCACGAAGAATAACCTGCAAAAAATTGGTTCCCTTTTGTTTATTGAAGATTATATCATTCCGGCAAGTCCAAATAGACCAACAAATTGCCTAAATACCAATCGGAATATGGGCTTTATCATTCTTATTCACTCCATTTAGCCAATTACCAAACATATTAGTTACATTAGATGGAGGTGGAATGTTATACGTAAAATATATCATCCTCCAAACAATTTTCGCAAAAGGACAATGAAGAAACAAATGATCAACATTTCGTTGTTGTTACAAAAACAACATTTTTGACATCCTGTCCATTTTTTTCGCCAAATTATCCTTAGTGAGCAACACTTTATTACTTAGAAACCACATGAAAATTTTAATTTTTAGAGCAATCTTAATCTTCCAAAGATATTTCCGCAAGAATCTAGTGTGGCCATTCATAAGATCAAGGTACATAGATTTAATGAAGAATAAACCAGATTCATTTAAATTCCAAACATAAGTGTCGGGTTCATTAGATAACTGAATAGACATAAGCCGCTGGCATAGGTGTAACCACAAATTGTATTTATAATCATTGAAAGTTCTTCTAAAACCAATATTCAGAGGGTGTTGTGCCAATACCGTAGAAACCAACACATTTTTCGGTTGGATAATATTATATAACAACGGATATTGGAGAGATAGAGGATAATCTCCAAGCCAAGTGTCCTCCCAAAACCGCACCGCCATCCCATTACCGACCTTGAACATACCTCTCTTACAAAACTCCGGTTTAACACGCATAAGCCCATTCCAGAAAGGTGAATCAGTGGGTTTAGACTCCACCTGAGGCAAAGTTTTGTTTTTGATATATTTATTATGAAGTAGTTGTTGCCACATCCCTTCTTCATGTAGAAGTTTAAATAGCCATTTACTTAATAAACACATGTTTTTCAGTTCAATCACCTCAATTCCCAGCCCCCTTGGTCCTTTGGCCTGCGCACTATATTTCACCTAGATAATCTATATTTCTTCTTATCGTCATCCTCTTACCAAAAAAAGCGAGAACGATAATAATCAAGTCTCTTCCGCACCCATTAATGAATTTCTAGGAATGATAGCATAAACATGGGTAATCTCGTAAGCACAGAATTTACAAGCACCAGGCGATCCCCATAGGACAATATCTTGCCCTTCCATCATCGTAATTTTGAGGCAAAATGATTTTCCATCGGATTCCATTCAGAATTACGAAGTCTCCGATAATGACTAGGAATCCCAAGATATCGAAAAGGTAAAGTCCCAGATGTACACCCAAAGATGTTTCTTATATTGATGTTCCAGTTCGTTAGCTTTACCAAAGCAAAACAATTTACTCTTATGAAAATTAATCTTAAGCCCAGATAATTGCTCAAAAATGCACAGAATGAGTTTCATATTTACGGCCTTAGCTAATCGTGTTCCATAAACAGGACGGTATCATGGGCGTACTGCTAAACTGATACCCCCCTCAATTAAATGTGGAATAAGGCTTCCAACTTAACCCTCCTCTTTAGCCCAAACTATCAAAATAGCCAGCATATCGCCAACAATGTTAAAGAGAATAGGTGACAACTCTTAACACACCATGCATTGGAGAGCTTATCTCTTAAAAGTAACATATACCACTACCTTAAATAACGCGCTAAAATACAATGTATTGCGAAAGGCCTTATAATTCGTGCTAACCATGAATTGCAATGTGTGTTGCAACTGACTTTTGAGAATATCATGCAATCAACTGAAAATTAAACACCCTTATAAAGCACCAAAAGGTAAGCACATGCAAAGACCTGCATGAACAGCCTTCTTTCTTCCCCGTGTACAAGTTTAGTTGCTTACTTACTTTACCATCAGCATTCAATCACTCGCGTAACTGTCCCATTTAATTGGTTAGTCAACGGGGAACAGTAGTTCGCAAAATCTGCAGCGGCTCCGACGAGACACACCGTTCCAACGACCGCCGGCCGTTGATCCCCATTGATCAAATCAAGCTTCATACGGAGTAGCTGGCAAAATAACAGAATAAAAAGCTGAATGGGCCGTCCAGGCCCACACGTGTGCTGGGAAAAGGAAGCAGGCACGGAAGTTTCATAGCTGCAGGGAAGTCTTGTCACTCTTGCTCTGACCATTCTTCTTCTGCAACTTTCGTGCGTACGCCGTGATGCATCATAGGGATATGGTCGACCAACGCCCAAGCTTCCTAGCTACTCCGGCCTTGTTTTTTCAAGATTGGAATTTGGATGACTTTTTTTCTTGGTTCCCGGCCAGGGGAAGCATCCGCGTACGTGGTGGCAAGGACTGATTGATTCCATCGCCAGGACGTGGAATACTATATTCTCCAAGACCGAGCTACACGTTTTGATAATTATTAGTCCTAGTCCATTGAATCCAATCCAATTGAATTGAATTGAATTGAATCAGCATCTATATACTGTACTACTACCATTGCTTAGACTGCTCATAGTGGGAGTAACATAGCTAGTAACATCACACATCTTAATGCATTTTGGTGACATGGCATGCTAATAAATGAAGAAAGAGGGTGAGGTGGTAACTAGCTATGTTACCATAACATCACACACCCCAAAGCAAAATGAGTCTACAACATAATAAATGACACAATACATGACACCACATATAAGTTAGTACCCACTATGAAGGTAGTAACCTAGACTAGTAACATGACATATATTACTAGTCTAAGTTACTCCCCACTATGAACAGCCTTAGTATCTGACCTTGGCATGTAAGACATGATCGATCGGCCATCTCCAAGGAATATCTTCCTCCTGATAATAATACCCCAGTGTACTCCTTCTAGATGGATAGGCCCCGTCATGCTTGATCGATACACATGCATTAATTAATCGATCTCTGCACTTGATTACCATTTTCACTAAATTCACACTCTGCTAGCTACGGAGTAGTCAACTGCGATTTTGGAGTATATCTTTCTAATTTTCTAGCAAAAGGAAGATCATGTCTCTAGGCCTAAATTCTTGGCCCGACGGTTGGGCCGGGCTGGGCTCGGGTCTAGACTTTTAGCTTCATATTTTTTTAGGCCTGACCCAAAGGCCTAAAAAGCTCAGGTATAGCTGTGTGTATCTGTATTGTCATTAGAGCATTGCGTAGTTGCAGATACCGGGTGTAACTGGTGTCTTCGTGATATTAATATATTTTCTTTGTTGAAAAATATATTACACTCACAAAAATATAGTACCCGCAAAAAAGTGTTGTCTTAGATTTGTTAAAATTTAGATACATCTAGACACTATCTAGTAGTTGGATATATTCGAATTTAGATAAATCTTTATTAAGGTTGGAAATTTGGAATGTAAGACATGATCGATCGACCATCTCCAAGAAATCCTTTCCGCCTGATAATAATACACTAGTACTCCTTCTAGATGGATATGCGTCGTCATGCTTGATCGATACACATGCATTAGTTAATCTCTGCACTTAATTACCATTTTCACTCATTCTCACTTAGTCAACTGCGATTTTGGGGTATCTTTCTATTTTACTACGTACCAAAAGGAAGATATCATTTCTCTAGGCGATGATGGAGTACTCATTATGCTAATCCGCCATTGATTCGTCAAGCTCTGCCGATTACTAGCCAGCTAGCAAGTACTCTAGGTGATTTGAATTCAGCATACTAATATGATTACCAAGTTTGATGGTGAACTTGGCACGCAAGTTCAACACACGTTGGAAGGAAAGCACGCATGCAGCTGCATCCGTCAAGTCGTCCTTGTCTCCTTCCTGTTGACCGTTGAGATTACTCCTGTTTCAATTCAACGCAGTTCTCGGCAAAGAAGATGGAAGAGGTCAATTTTTTTTTAGATTCTCAGGGAGACAGCCTCCCCGGTTCCATTTCATCACAAATGAAATCAGTGTTCAGGTAGAAGGAAAACAAAAACTCACCCAAGAACACACCCAAAAGCCGCTACTGATTAACCTAGCTAGATAACCAAGTTTTAACCTACTCAACACTACCTCCCTCCAGCAGCAAACTGAACTCGCTACTAGCCCAGCGCAACGCAAAAGCACGCCACAAAGCTAAAATCTGCTACAACCTCAGCCAAACTCTGTCTTTTTAACGACACAACAGCAAAGAACACAAGACAACAACATCAGGGGGAAAAACTACACCCCTATTACAGCACCACTGCAGGAACTTGGCCATTTTACAGCACGACGTGCACCGAAACCTCTTCTTCTGGATGCTCCTTCAGATATTCCAGCGAGGCTCTCCCTCCATGGGGAGCGGTTCTCCCAAACCAGAAATAGAATGCCGGAAAACTGACAATAAAAATATATGGCTCCTTGTAGATACTCGATGGTAAAATCAAAGTCATGTGCGCAGAGTTACCTAATCTACCACTACTGTTTCCAATACACCACTGGAGAAAATTGACAATGGTGCAAGACCCAACTTAAGCCATGGACAGGAGTGTGGATGCCGCTAGCTTCTAGAGTGACCTTTCTCCACTTTCTTCATTATGGACCAGTTCCCAATGGCGGGGACTCACGATTGCAGCGATCGGTGTTTACTTAATTAGCCCCCACCCGCAATTAATACCAATTTTCGTAAGGAGTTAAGGACATCCATAAACTAATTCTTAGGAAGAAATTGGATGATGTTCTCTTAAGATAACTTTTGGTGAAGTGAATGAGAAGGTTAAATGACCCTTCTGGAACAAGGGTTACATATGGAAGGGTTTGCTCCCGAAGGATTATTATGGGGGTTTAAGAGTGGTAGATCCTCAAATTTAAGATGAAACTATGTATCGCAAAGTCTCGAAAGAAATAAGTATATAAGAATGTTAGTTGAGTTTTACTTTATAAGAGATATATAGCTAGGTAATGGACATTGGGAGGAACGCATCAATCGTCAAGAGGTGGGTGTGCGAGTATATATGTTTGTTTAGTGGAGTTTTCTTGGTGATGTGTTGGTTTAATACTTATGCATTTTTTTTTCAAAAGGGGAATATAACCCCGTGCTCTGCATCAATCTGTATACACAACCGACTCTAATACGAAGTTCATCATTCAAGATATTATAAATCAAGAATCACACATGGATACATGAATCAATCGCATTTGGTACCTTGACACGATGGGTTCTCTTTAAGATATTTCAAGGAAGTGTATGATAAGGTTAAATGATCCTTTTGGAACAAGCGAGCCATATGAAAGGGTTTGCTCCCAGAACATTATGGGGTTTAAGAGTGGTAGCTCTTCATATTGTGAATGCATGCTTGCTGAGTATATATGTTTTCTTAGTGGAGTTTTCTTGGTTATGTATTGCTTTCATACTCATGTACTTTGTTTTTTCGAGAAGGGCAACGTTCTCTGCATCAATCGATATACAGAAGCATCTTTATTAGGAAGTTCATCATTCAACTTATTACAGATCATTGATCTCATGTAGATACATGCACTAGTAGGAAAAAAACCTCATCAATGGCGTACCGTTTTGGCATTCTGTGCCGCACGGATAGTGCATCATAGAATCCACGCCACAAAAATGTGAGTTATGTGGCGCACGGACCCATTCGCCACAGAAAGTGACATTTATGTGGCGCACCAGGCAGGCCTCTGTGGCGCATCCAGTGGTGATGCGCCACTGATTTTTTTTTAAAATGGCGGCTAGATCTAGATCTAGGCTGCCAGAATTTTGCCAATTTTTTTTTAAAATTTGCCGGAGGTCGCCGGGTGGGGTGGGTGGAGGATGAGGAGGATGAGACCGAGGAGGCCGGCCAGAGGTGGTGGGTGGGTGGGTTGAGGAGGCCAGAGGTGGATGAAAGGAGGGATGAGAAGGAGAGAAGTGGAGGTGGAAGAGAGGAGAGAGGGGAGGAGAAGAGGAGGAGGAAGAGAAAAGAGAGAGGGAGAAGGGCGTCGCCGGATTTCAAATTTCAGCCTAATAATTCTGTGGCGCATGTGCATTTGGTACGCCATAGATTTTTTATTTTCGATTTTTTTATTTTTGCAGGGAAAAATCTTGACTTTGTCATAACTTTTTTATCTTTTCGAATTTGCCGATTCTGTAAATATCAGAACGGTCCAAGACGTTGAATTCATTTCTAGAATTTTCTCCTGGTCAATTTGATATATTGTGCGTATTTTCCCGACTTCGTATGCAACCAGAAAAGCCGTTTTACCTTTTTTCTACACTTTGTTTGGAAAAAAAAGTCGAAATTTAAATTTTTCTTAATTTCCTCTTCAAGTATACCACTTAATATAAGTACAGTTGAAAGGAATTTATTTTTGAAGTTTTTATATTTTTTATGATTTTTTTAACACTAAAAAGGCGATCATGGCGCGCGGCGGGGGGGGGGAGGGTGCGTGGACGGTTAAAACAACTTCTGTGGCGCATGTACCTCCATGCGCCACAGAGCCACATGCGTCACAGAAAGGCGATATTTCTGTGCCACATCCAGCTCCATGCGACACATGAATACTCAAAATTGGTCAACCCAATAATTGGCCACGAGCCCCACTAGATTTCTATGGCGCATGGAGAGTTGGTGCGCCACAGAAATACCAATTATGTGTCGTATGGAGAGTTGGTGCGTCACAGAAATGCCATTATTTAGTGGCGCACGTGTCTCGATGCGCCACATATTTTTTTGTAGTGGTGCATGGTTATTTGGTGCGCCACAAAAAATCATTCCACCTATAACTAGTTTTCTACTAATGATGAATCAATCAATGGGAGAGATCACACCCATATTATCTTGGCAGCTTGTAATCTACTAGTATGCGACTAACCAACCCGAGTAAACATATCCTCGTCAACAAATGGTTCCATCCAAAAAGCTTGTAATCTACTAGTATGCGACTAACCAACCCGAGTAAACATATCCTCGTCAACAAATGGTTCCATCCAAAAGCCATAAATTCATGTTGATCTGGTGGGAGCGGGCGTCGACACATTATTGAGACAAATGCTACACGGGATAGCTTAGATGAGGTGAAGGACTATGGCGACATTGGATGTCTTGGAAGAGATAGGCATACATGTGATGCACCCAGGTTCGGCCCCTTTTGGTGCAGGTCAAGAGCTACTTCCTGCTTGCTTTTATTGAGCGATGTGTTTACAAGTCGTTGGAGGCGGTACAGGAGACTAGGGAGGATGAATGAGAATCTAGGGTTCCTACCTCTAGCCAAGCCTTATATAGGCGACGACTTAGGGTCTATAGGATATGACCAAGTCGGCCAAGATCCTAGTAGCCTACGCTGACTTCAGATCACTATCTTATGCTCCACGCTGATCTTCCTATCTTCCAAAGATGCCTCCAAGATGGTTCCTCCTTTTAAGTGTAAGCCCATCAACATGGTGAATGTGAACACCTCATGGGCCACCCTGGTCTTGTGGAGTGTAAGCCCATCAAGAGGGAGAAAAACTAACTAGTCGCTCGAGTTTTTCTCTATCGTGGCATAATTTCAAGCACCAATTTGTATGTATTTCTACCAACTAAAGCATAAGGAAAATGAGATATTTATGCATATTAAAATATAATAAAACGACACCACGTCCAAAGCCGGCGGCATCGACCAAGAGGGGAACCGCCCCAGCCGCCCAGGGAGACGTCGTTGCAAAGCCTCCAACCCAGGAACCTTATGCGCTAGGCTGGAATGCACAGGGGCGGAGGCAGGGGGCGAGCAGGGGCTAGACCCCCCCCCAATGGTTCGCCCCCCTCAACATCGTACAGCAGCTGGTATAGTGTATGTGCGCTACAGAAGCTTGATTAATTAGGTCAAACCTCATTCAGTTGACGTGGGTCTAGCTAATTAGAGGCCCAGTAGCCCATCTGCCAAGACCATCGTGGTCTGATGTTGTTTTTCCGTATACTAATCTGTCCATCGGCATACAGGCATACAGATACGTGATCGCTTGATCGATTGCTCGCTGCTAGGGCCTAGGGTACCTGTTGCTGCATCTTCCGCCGCCGCCGCCGCTATCCGATGGCGCCAGGAGACGAGACCAAGAGATGGCGCCGGTTGATACGTCCCAAACGTATCTATAATTTCTTATGTTCCATGCTACTTTATTGATGATACTCACATGTTTTATACACATTATATGTCATTATTATGCATTTTCCGGGACTAACCTATTGACGAGATGCCGAAGAGCCGATTCTTTGTTTTACGCTGTTTTTGGTTTCAGAAATCCTATAAAGGAAATATTCTCGGAATTGGACGAAATCAACGCCCAGGGGCATATTTTTCCACGAAGCTTCGAGAAGACCGGAGGAGATACGAAGTGGGGCCACGAGGTGGCGACACACTAGGGCGGCGCGGCCCAGGTGTTGGCGGCGCGGCCCTAGCGTGTGGGCCCCTCGTGACGCCCCCTGACCTACCCTTCCGCCTACTTAAAGCCTTCGTCGCGAATACCCCAGTACCGAGAGCCACGATACGGAAAACCTTACTGAGACGCCGCCGCCGCCAATCCCATCTCGGGGGATTCAGGAGATCGCCTCCGGCACCCTGCCGGAGAGGGAATCATCTCCCGGAGGTCTCTTCATCGCCATGATCGCCTCCGGATCGATGTGTGAGTAGTCCACCCCTGGACTATGGGTCCATAGCAGTAGCTAGATGGTTGTCTTCTCCTCATTGTGCTATCATGTTAGATCTTGTGAGCTGCCTATCATGATCAAGATCATCTATTTGTAATGCTACATGTTGTGTTTGTTGGGATCCGATGAATATTGAATACTATGTCAAGTTGATTATCAATCTATCATATATGTTGTTTATGTTCTTGCATGCTCTCCGTTGCTAGTAGAGGCTCGGCCAAGTTGATACTTGTGACTCCAAAAGGGAGTATTTATGCTCGATAGTGGGTTCATGCCTCCATTAAATCGGGGACGATGACGAGAAAGTTCTAAGGTTGTGGATGTCGTTGTTGCCACTAGGGATAAAACATCGATGCTTTGTCTAAAGATATTTGTGTTGATTACATTACGCACCATACTTAATGCAATTGTATCGTTGTTTGCAACTTAATGCTTGGAAGGGGTTCGGATGATAACTCTGAAGGTGGACTTTTTAGGCATAGATGCATGCTTGGATAGCGGTCTATGTACTTTGTCATAATGCCACTGATTAAATCTCATAGTACTCATCATGATATATGTATGTGCGTTGTTATGCCTTCTTTATTTGTCAATTGCCCAAGCTGTAATTTGTTCACCCAACATCTCGTTTATATTATGGGAGAGACACCACTAGTGAGCTGTGGACCCCGGTCCAATTCTTTACATCCGAAATACAATCTACTGCAATTGTTCTTTACTTGTTCTTCGCAAACAAACATCACCATCCACACTATATATCTAATCCTTTGTTTACGGCAAGCCGATGAGATTGACAACCTCAGCTGTTACGTTGGGGCAAAGTACTTTGATTGTGTTGTGCGGGTTCCACGTTGGCGCCGGAATCCCTGGTGTTGCGCCGCACTACACTCCACCACCAACAACCTTCACGTGCTCCTTGACTCCCTACTGGTTCGATAACCTTGGTTTCTTGCGAGGGAAACTTACTTGTTGTGCGCATCACACCTTCCTCTTGGGGTTCCCAACGGACGTGTCAACTACACGCTAGCAAGTAAATTTACGGCGCCGTTGCTGGGGAGATCAAGACACGCCGCAAGGGGGTCTCCCACATCCAATCTCTTTACTTTGTTTTTGTCTTGCTTTACTTTATTTTATTTACTTGCTTTGTTTGCTCTTATATCAAAAACACAAAAAAATTAGTTGCTAGTTTTACTTTATTTACTGTCTTGTTCTCTATATTGAAAACACAAAAAAATTAGTTACTTGCATTTACTTTATCTAGTTTGCTTTATTTACTACTGCTAAAATGGGTACTATTGAGAATACTAAGTTGTGTGACTTTACTAGCACAAATAATAATGATTTCTTATGCACACCTATTGCTCCACCTGCTACTACAGCAGAATTGTTTGAAGTTAAACACCTTTCTTGAATCTTGTTATGAGAGAGCAATTTTCTGGTGTTAGTTCGATGATGCTTGCTGCCCATCTTAATAATTTTGTTGAACTATGTGAAATGCAAAAGTATAAGGATGTAGATGGTGACATTATAAAATTGAAATTGTTTCCTTTCTCCTTAAGAGGAAGAGCTAAAGATTGGTTGCTATCTCTGCCTAGAAATAGTATTGATTCATGGACTAAATGTAAGGATGCTTTTATTGGTAGATATTATCCTCCCGCTAAAATTATATCTTTGAGAAGTAGCATAATGAATTTTAAGCAATTAGATAATGAACATGTTGCTCAAGCATGGGAGAGAATGAAATCTTTGGTAAAGAATTGCCCAACCCATGGACTGACTACTTGGATGATCATCCAAACCTTTTATGCGGGACTGAATTTTCTTCGCGGAACCTATTGGATTCAGTTGCTTGGAGGTACCTTTATGTCCATTACTTTGGGGGCGGCAACAAAGCTTCTTGATGATATGATGGTAAATTACTACGAATGGCACACGGAAAGAGCTCCACAAGGTAAGAAGGTAAATTCTGTTGAAGAAACCTCTTCCTTGAGTGATAAGATTGATGCTATTATGTCTATGCTTGTGAATGGTAGATCTAATATTGATCCTAATAATGTTCCTTTAGCTTCATTGGTTGCCCAAGAAGAACATGTTGATGTGAATTTCATTAAAAGTAATAATTTCAACAACAATGCTTATAGGAATAATTACGGTAACAACTATAGGCCATATCCTTCGCTAATGGTAATAGTTATGGTAATTCTTATGGGAATTCTTACAACAATAATAGGAATGTACCCCCTGGTCTTGAAGCCATGCTTAAAGAATTTATTAGTACACAAACTGCTTTTAACAAATCTGTTGAAGAAAAGCTTGATAAAATTGATATTCTTGCTTCTAAGGTTGATAGACTTGACTTTGATGTTGATCTTTTAAAATTGAAAGTTATGCCTAATAAGGATAATGATAATAAAATTGTTACTACAGCAAATGCCATCCAAGTTCGAATTAATGAGAATATTAGATTGATGGCTGAATTGCATGCTAGGTGGGAAAGAGAAGAAAATGAAAAACTAGCTAAAGATAATGTAGCTAAAGTTTGGACTATTACCACCACTAGTAATAATAACACTTCACATGTTGCTACACCTCCTACTATCAATGGTAAAATAATTGGTGTTGGCAATGTTTCTACTCCTAGTGCAAAGTGTGCAAAATTGCCTGAAACTGCTAAAACTGCTGAAACTGCTTGTGATAAAACTGCTGAAATTTTTC
This sequence comes from Lolium rigidum, assembly GCF_022539505.1. NCBI lineage: Eukaryota > Viridiplantae > Streptophyta > Magnoliopsida > Poales > Poaceae > Lolium > Lolium rigidum. The sequence goes on along the minus strand of NC_061513.1, from coordinate 222,271,711 downwards.
AAAATGTTGGGGACAATGATTCCATTGCTGTAGATCATAATGGTTTAGATTTTGATGATTGTCACATCTCTGAAGTTATAAAGTTCTTACAAAAACTTGCTAGAAGTCCCAATGCTAGTGCTATAAATTTGGCCTTTACAAAACATATTACAAATGCTCTCATAAAAGCTAGAGAAGAGAAACTAAAACTTGAAACTTCTATTTCTAGGAAGTTAGAAGATGGTTGGGAGCCCATCATTAAGATGAGGGTCAATGATTTTTATTGTAATGCTTTATGTGATCTTGGTGCAAGTATTTCTGTTATGTCTAAGAAAATCTATGATATGCTTGACTTGCCACCATTGAAAAATTGTTATTTGGATGTTAATCTTGCTGATAATGCTATAAAGAAACCTTTGGGGAGGATTGATAATGTTCGTATTATGGTTAACAATAACCTTGTCCCCGTTGATTTTGTTGTCTTGGATATTGAATGCAATGCATCTTGTCCCATTATATTGGGAAGACCTTTTCTTCGAACTGTTGGTGCTACCATTGATATGAAGGAAGGTAATATTAAATATCAATTTCCTCTCAAGAAAGGTATGGAACACTTCCCTAGAAAGAGAATGAAGTTACCTTATGATTCTATTATTAGAACAAATTATGATGTTGATGCTTCGTCTCTTGATAACACTTGATTCACACTTTACGCGCCTAGGCGAAAGGCGTTAAGGAAAAGCGCTTATGGGAGACAACCCATTATTTTACTTCTGCACTTTTGTTTTATATTTGAGTCTTGGAAGTTGTTATTACTGTAGCAACCTCTCCTTATCTTTATTTTATTGCATTGTTGTGCCAAGTAAAGTCTTTGATAGTAAAGTCAATACTAGATTTGGATTACTGCGCAGGAACAGATTTCTTGCTGTCACGAAATTGAGCCGCCCCTGCTGTAGAAAATTTATAAAAATCTGTCAATTTACGTGCGTGATCCTCAGATATGTACGTAACTTTCATTCAATTTGGGCATTTTCATCTGAGCAAGTCTGGTGCCTCAAAAAAAATCGTCTTTATGGACTATTCTGTTTTGACAGATTCTGCCTTTTATTTCGCATTGCCTGTTTTGCTATGTTTGATGGATTTCTTTGCTCCATTAATTTTCAGTAGCTTTGTGCAATGTCCAGAAGTGTTAAGAATGATTATGTCACCTCTGAATATATGAATTATGCACTGACCCTCTAATGAGTTTGTTTTGAGTTTGGTGTGGAGGAATTTTTCAAGGGTCAAGAGAGGAGGATGATACAATATGATCAACAAGAGTGAAAAGTCTAAGCTTGGGGATGCCCCCTGATAGCGTGTAAAGCACACGTCCGTTGGGAACCCCAAGAGGAAGGTGTGATGCGTATAGCAGCAAGTTTTCCCTCAGAAAGAAACCAAGGTTTATCGAACCAGGAGGAGCCAAGAAGCACGTTGAAGGTTGATGGCAGCGGGATGTAGTGCGGCGCAACACCAGGGATTCCGGTGCCAACGTGGAACCTGCACAACACAACCAAAGTACTTTGCCCCAACGAAACAGTGAGGTTTTCAATCTCACCGGCTTGCTGTAACAAAGGATTAGATGTATAGTGTGGATGATGATTGTTTGCGAGAAAACGAGTAGAACAAGTATTGCGGTAGATTGTATTCGATGTAAAAGAATAGGACCGGGGTCCACGAGTTCACTAGAGGTGTCTCTCCCATAAGATAAATAGCATGTTGGGTGAACAAATTACGGTCGGGCAATTGACAAATAGAGAGGGCATGACCATGCACATACATGATATGATAAGTATTGTGAGATTTAATTGGGCATTACGACAAAGTACATAGACCGCTATCCAGCATGCATCTATGCCTAAAAAGTCCACCTTCGAGGTTATCATCCGAACCCCTTCCGGTATTAAGTTGCAAACAACCGACAATTGCATTAAGTATGGTGCGTAATGTAATCAATAACTACATCCTCGGACATAGCATCAATGTTTTATCCCTAGTGGCAACAGCACATCCACAACCTTAGAACTTTACGTCACATCGTCCTGATTTAATAGAGGCATGAACCCACTATCGAGCATAAATACTCCCTCTTGGAGTTAAGAGTAAAAACTTGGCCGAGCCTCTACTAATAACGGAGAGCATGCAAGATCATAAACAACACATAGGTAGTAGATTGATAATCAACATAACATAGTATTCTCTATCCATCGGATCCCGAACAAACACAACATATAGAATTACGAGATAGATGATCTTGATCATGTTAGGCAGCTCACAAGATCCGACAATGAAGCACATAAGGAGAAGACAACCATCTAGCTACTTCTATGGACCCATAGTCCAGGGGTGAACTACTCACTCATCACTCCGGAGGCGACCATGGCGGTGAAGAGTCCTCCGGGAGATGATTCCCCTCTCCGGCGGGAGTGCCGGAGGCGATCTCTCGAATCCCCGAGATGGGATTGGCGGCGGCGGCGTCTGCGGAAGGTTTTCCGTATCGTGGCTCTCGGTGCGGGGGTTTCGCGACGAAGACTATATGTAGGCGGAAGGGCAGCCTCGGAGGGGTCACGGGGGCCCCACATGCTAGGGGCCGCGCGGCCCCCTGGGCCGCGCCGCCCTAGTGTGGCGGCGCCCCGTGGCCCCACTTCGTCTTCTCTTCGGTCTTCTGGAAGCTTCGTGGCAAAATAGGCCCCTGGGCGTTGATTTCGTCCAATTCCGAGAATATTTCCTTACTAGGATTTCTGAAACCAAAAACAGCAGAAAACGGCAAGCGGCTCTTCGGCATCTCGTTAATAGGTTAGTGCCGGAAAATGCATAAATACGACATAAAGTATGCATAAAACATGTAGATATCATCAATAATGTGGCATGGAACATAAGAAATTGTCGATACGTCGGAGACGTATCACCCCCGTGGTTCATCCCTGCATATTTTAAGAAGACCCAAGCGTCTAAGCTTGGGGATGCCCAAGGCATCCCTTCTTCATCGACAACTTATCAGGTCACTGATGTCTACGGGAGCTTCTATTCTTGTAGACAGTGTTGGGCCTCCAAGAGCAGAGGTTTGTAGAACAGCAGCAAGTTTCCCTTAAGTGGATCACCCAAGGTTTATCGAACTCAGGGAGGAAGAGGTCAAAGATATCCCTCTCATGCAACCCTGCAACCACAAAGCAAGAAGTCTCTTGTGTCCCCAACACACCTAATAGGTGCACTAGTTCGGCGAAGAGATAGTGAAATACAGGTGGTATAAATAAGTATGAGCAGTAGTAACGCAGCAGTAGTAGTAACGCGAGTAAAACGAGTAAACAAGCAGCGATAGCGATATTTAGGAACAAGGCCTAGGGATTACACTTTCACTAGTGGACACTCTCAACTTTGATCACATAACAGAATAGATAAATGCATACTCTACACTCTCTTGTTGGATGATGAACACCATTGCGTAGGATTACACGAACCATCAATGCCGGAGTTAACAAGCTCCACAATTCAATGTTCATATTTAAATAACCTTAGAGTGCATGAAAGATCAACACGACTAAACCAAGTACTAACATAGCATGCACACTGTCACCTTCACACCATGTAGGAGGAATAGATCACATCAATACCATCATAGCAATAGTTAACTTCATAATCTACAAGAGATCATAATCATAGCCTACGCCAAGTACTAACACGGATGCACACTACTGTCACCATTACACCGTGCGGGAGGAATAAACTACTTTAATAACATCACTAGAGTAGCACATGGATAAATTGTGATACAAAACACATTGCAATCATAAAGAGATATAAATAAGCACTTCACTATGCCATTCATAACGAGTGAATAAGTATTCCGTGAAATATAGCCTAAAAGACCCACACGGTGCACACACTTGTCACCTTTACACACGTGGGACAAGGAGTCTCCGGAGATCACATAAGTAAAACCCACTTGACTAGCATAATGACATCTAGATTACAAGCATCATCATATGAATCTCAATCATGTAAGGCAGCTCATGAGATTATTGTATTGAAGCACATAGGAGAGAGATTAACCACATAGCTACCGGTACAGCCCCGAGCCTCGATGGAGAACTACTCCCTCCTCATGGGAGACAGCAGCGTTGATGAAGATGGCGGTGGTGTCGATGGAGGAGCCTTCCGGGGGCACTTCCCCGTCCCGGCGGCGTGCCGGAACAGAGACTCCTGTCCCCCAGATCTTGGCTTCGCGATGGCGGCGGCTCTAGAAGGTTTCTCGTACCGTGGTTTTTTCGTATCGAGGTTTTTGGTCTGGGACCTTTATATAGGCGAAGAGGCGCAGTCGGAGGGGCGACGAGGCGGTGACACCATAGGGGGGCGCGGCCAGGGCCTGGGCCGCGCCACCCTGTCGTCTGGGGCCCACAGGGCCCTCCTCTGGCGGCTCTCGGGTGTTCTGGATGCTTCCGGGCAAAATAGGAACACAGGCGTTGATTTCATCCAATTCCGAGAATATTTCGTTACTAGGATTTCTGAAACCAAAAACAGCGAGAAAACGAGAACCGGCACTTCGGCATCTTGTTAATAGGTTAGTTCCGGAAAATGCACGAATATGACATAAAGTGTGCATAAAACATGTAGATATCATCAATAATGTGGCATGGAACATAAGAAATTATCGATACGTCGGAGACGTATCAGCATCCCCAAGCTTAGTTCCTGCTCGTCCCGAGCGAGGTAAACGATAACAAAGATAATTTACGGAGTGACATGCCATCATAAACTTGATCATATTGTAAACATATGTAATGAATGCAGCGATCAAAACAATGGTAATGACATGAGTAAACAAGCTGAATCATAAAGCAATGACTTTTCATGAATAGTACTTCAAGACAAGCATCAATAAGTCTTGCATAAGAGTTAACTCATAAAGCAATAAATCAAAGTAA
>NC_061513.1:222245906-222266674 GCF_022539505.1 Lolium rigidum | reverse complement strand
CTTTAGATTGTAATGATTTAGATTTTGATGATTTCCATATCTCTGAAGTTATAAAGTTCTTACAAAAACTTGCTAAAAGTCCCAATGCTAGTGCTATAAATTTGGCTTTCACAAAACATATTACAAATGCTCTCATAAAAGCTAGAGAAGAGAAACTTAAACTTGAAACTTCTATTCCTAGAAAGCTAGAGGATGGTTGGGAGCCCATCATTAAAATGAGAATCAAAGATTTTGATTGTAATGCTTTATGTGATCTTGGTGCAAGTATTTCGTTATGCCTAAAAAAGTCTATGATATGCTTGACTTGCCACCATTGAAGAATTGTTATTTGGATGTTAATCTCGCTGATAATGCTAAAAAGAAACCTTTGGGGAAAGTTGATAATGTTCATATTATGGTTAAAAATAACCTTGTCCCCGTTGATTTTGTTGTCTTGGATATTGAATGCAATGCATCTTGCCCCATTATATTGGGAAGACCTTTTCTTCGAACCGTTGGTGCTACTATTGATATGAAGGAAGGTAATATTAAATATCAATTTCCTCTCAAGAAAGGTATGGAACACTTCCCTAGAAAGAGAATGAAGGTACCTTATGATTCTATTATTAGAACAAATTATGATGTTGATGCTTCGTCTCTTGATGTTACTTGAGATACACTTTCTGCGCCTAGCTGAAAGGCGTTAAAGAAAAGCGCTTATGGGAGACTACCCATGTTTTTACCTACAGTACTTTGTTTTATATTTGTGTCTTGGAAGTTGTTTACTACTGTAGCAACCTCTCCTTATCTTAGTTTTATGTTTTGTTGTGCCAAGTAAAGTCTTTGATAGTAAAGTAAGTACTAGATTTGGATTACTCGCGCAGAAACAGATTTCTTTGTTGTCACGAATCTGGGTCTAATTCTCTGTAGGTAACTCAGAAAATTATGCCAATTTACGTGAGTGATCCTCAGATATGTACGCAACTTTCATTCAATTTGAGCATTTTCGTTTGAGCAAGTCTGGTGGCCTAATAAAATCCATCTTTACGGATCGTTCCGTTTTTGACAGATTCTGTCTTTTATTTCGCATTGCCTCTTTTGCTATGTTGGATGAATTTCTTTGATCCATTAATGTCCAAGTAGCTTTATGCAATGTCCAGAAGTGTTAAGAATGATTGTGTCACCTCTGAACATGTGAATTTTTATTATGCACTAACCCTCTAATGAGTTGTTTCGAGTTTGGTGTGGAGGAAGTTTTCAAGGATCAAGAGAGGAGTATGATGCAATATGATCAAGGAGAGTGAAAGCTCTAAGCTTGGGGATGCCCCGTGGTTCACCCCCGCATATATTAAGAAGACTCAAGCGTCTAAGCTTGGGGATGCCCAAGGCATCCCCTTCTTCATCGACAACATTATCGTGTTCCTCCCCCGAAACTATATTTTTATTCGGCCACATCTTATGTACTTTGCTTGGAGCGTCGGTTTGTTTTTGTTTTTGTTTTGTTTGAATAAAATGGATCCTAGCATTCACTTTGTGGGAGAGAGAAACGCTCCGCTGTAGCATATGGACAAGTATGTCCTTAGGTTCTACTCATAGTATTCATGGCGAAGTTTCTTCTTCGTTAAATTGTTATATGGTTGGAATTGGAAAATGCTACATGTAGTAACTCTAAAATATCTTGGATAATTGGATACTTGGCAATTGTTGTGCTCATGTTTAAGCTCTTGCATCATATACTTTGCACCCATTAATGAAGAAATACTTAGAGCTTGCTAATTTGGTTTGCATATTTGGTTTCTCTAGAGACTAGATAACATCTAGTATTGAGTTTTGAACAACAAGGAAGACGGTATGGAGTCTTATAATGTTTACCATATGTCTTTTATGTGAGTTTTGCTGTACCGTTCATCCTTGTGTTTGTTTCAAATAACCTTGCTAGCCTAAACCTTGTATCGAGAGGGAATACTTCTCATGCATCCAAAATACTTGAGCCAACCACTATGCCATTTGTGTCCACCATACCTACCTACTACATGGTATTTACCCGCCATTCCAAAGTAAATTGCTTGAGTGCTACCTTTAAAATTCCATCATTCACCTTTGCAATATATAGCTCATGGGACAAATAGCTTAAAAACTATTGTAGTATTGAATATGTACTTATGCACTTTATCTCTTATTAAGTTGCTTGTTGAGCGGTAACCATGTTTCGGGGACGCCATCAACTATTTCTTGTTGGATATCATGTGAGTTGCTATGCATGTCCGTCTTGTCCGAAGCAAGAGAGATCTACCACCTTCATGGTTGGAGCATGCATGTTGTTAGAGAAGAACTTTGGGCCGCTAACTAAAGCCATGATTCATGGTGGAAGTTTCAGCTTTGGACATATATCCTCAATCTCATATGAGAATAAAAATTGTTGCCACATGCTTATGCATTAAAGAGGAGTCCATTATCTCGTTGTCCATGTTGTCCCGGTATGGATGTCTAAGTTGAGAATAATCAAAAGCGAGAAATCCAAAATGCGAGCTTTCTCCTTAGACCTTTGTACAGAGCGGCATGGAGGTACCCCATTGTGACACTTGGTCAAAACATGTGCATTGCAAAGATCCAGTAGTCCAAGTTAATTAGGACAAGGTGCGGGCACTATTAGTACACTATGCATGAGACTTGCAACTTGTAAGATATAATGTACATAACTCATATGCTTTATTACTACCGTTGACAAAATTGTTTCATGTTTCCAAAATAAAAGCTCTAGCACAAATATAGCAATCGATGCTTTCCTCTTTGAAGGACCATTCTCCTTACTTTTATGTTGAGTCAGTTCACCTATCTCTCTCCACCTCAAGAAGCAAACACTTGTGTGAACCGTGCATTGATTCCTACATATTTGCATATTGTACTTGTTATATTACTCTATGTTGACAATTATCCATGAGATATACATGTTACAAGTTGAAAGCAACCGCTGAAACTTAATCTTCCTTTGTGTTGTTTCAATACCTTTACTTTGATTTATTGCTTTATGAGTTAACTCTTATGCAAGACTTATTAATACTTGTCTTGAAGTACTATTCATGAAAAGTCTTTGCTATATGATTCACCTCGTTTACTCATGTCATCACCATTGTTTTGATCGCTGCATCCACTACATATGTTTACAAATAGTATGATCAAGGTTATGATGGCATATCACTTCAAAAATTATCTTTGTTATCGTTTTACTCGCTCGGGACGAGCGTAACTAAGCTTGGGGATGCTTGATACGCCTCCGACGTATCGATAATTTCTTATGTTCTATGCCATATTATTGATGATACCTACATGTTTTATGCACACTTTATGTCATATTCGTGCATTTTCCGGAACTAACCTATTAACAAGATGCCGAAGTGCCGCTTGTCGTTTTCGCTGTTTTTGGTTTCGTAAATCCTAGTAACGAAATATTCTCGAATTGGACGAAATCAAAGCCCGGGGCCTATTTTCTCACGAAGCTTCCAGAAGTCCGAAGGAGAGACGAAGAGGGGCCACGGAGGGGCCACACTATAGGGCGGCGTGGCCCCCCCCTTGGCCGTGCGGCCCTGTGGTGTGGGGCCCCCGTGCCGCCTCTTGACCTACCCTTCCGCCTACAAATAGCCTCCGTGACGAAACCCCCAGTACCGAGAGCCACGATACGGAAAACCTTACTGAGACGCCGTCGCCGCCGATCCCATCTCTGGGGATCCAGGGATCGCCTCCGCACCTCGCCGGAGAGGGGAATCATCTCCCGGAGGACTCTACACCGCCATGGTCGCCTCCGGAGTGATGAGTGAGTAGTCTACCCCCGGACTATGGGTCCATAGCAGTAGCTAGATGGTTGTCTTCTCCCCATTGTGCTATCATTGTCTGGATCTTGTGAGCTGCCTAACATGATCAAGATCATCTATCTCGTAATTCTATATGTTGTGTTTGTCGGGATCCGATGGATAGAGAATACTATGTCATGTTAATTATCAAGTTATTATACATGTGTTGTTTATGATCTTGCATGCTCTCCGTTTCTAGTAGAGGCTCGGCCAAGTTTTTACTTTTAACTCCAAGAGGGAGTACTTATGCTCGATAGTGGGTTCATGCCTCGCATTGACACCGGGACAAAGGACGTAAAGTTCTAAGGTTGTGTTGTGCCGTTGCCACTAGGGATAAAACATTGGCGCTATGTCCGAGGATGTAGTTGTTGATTACATTACGCACCATACTTAATGCAATTGTCTCGTTGCTTTGCAACTTAATACCGGAGGGGGTTCGGATGATAACCCGAAGGTGGACTTTTTAGGCATAGATGCAGCTTGGATGGCGGTCTATGTACTTTGTCGTAATGCCCAATTAAATCTCACTATACGTATCATGTCATGTATGTGCATTGTTATGCCCTCTCTATTTGTCAATTGCCCGACCGTAATTTGTTCACCCAACATGCTTTTATCTTATGGGAGAGACACCTCTAGTGAACTGTGGACCCCGGTCCATTCTTTAATACCGAAATACAAATCTCGCTGCAATACTTGTTTTACTCGTTTTCTCTGCAAACAATCATCTTCCACACAATACGGTTAATCCTTTGTTACAGCAAGCCTGGTGAGATTGACAACCTCACCGTTTCGTTGGGGCAAAGTACTTTGGTTGTGTTGTGCAGGTTCCACGTTGGCGCCGAATCTCCGGTGTTGCGCCGCACTACATCCCGCCGCCATCAACCTTCAACGTGCTTCTTGGCTCCTCCTGGTTCGATAAACCTTGGTTTCTTTCTGAGGGAAAACTTGCTGTTGTGCGCATCATACCTTCCTCTTGGGGTTGCCCAACGAACGTGTGAAATACACGCCATCAAGGTATAAGCTCATCATTATCATTAGGCACAACAGTTATTCCTCCTTTCTTAGGAACGCAATGCACAGGACTAACCCATCTACTATCAGCAATAGGATATATAATACCAGCTTCAAGAAGTCGTAATACCTCATTTCTTACCACATCCTTCATCTTAGGAATTAGACGACGCCGAGGTTCAACAACGAGCTTCGCATCATCTTCCATATTAATGGCGTGTTGGCAAATAGAGGGAGAAATCCCCTTCAAGTCATCAAGAGTATAGCCAATAGCACCTCGGTGTTTCTTCAATATTTGCAATAATCTTTCTTCTTCAAACTCTGTAAGCTTAGAACTAATAATAACATGATATATTTTCTTATCATCAATATAAGCATATTTAAGATTATCAGGCAGAGGCTTTAAATCAAAAACAGGATCTTCCTTTGGTGGCGGTGTTGTACCCAAGTCTTCCACCGGTAAATCATGCTTGAGAATAGGTTGGCGAAGAAAAATCTCCTCAAGCTCATCTCTCTCTTTCCTAAAAACTTCACTCTCGCTATCCTCCAAATGTTGCTGTAAAGGATTATTAGGAACAAGAACAATAGATGCACACTGCTCCATTTTAAAATCATTACTAGGCAAATCAGCTTTATAAGGAGTTTTGGTAAATTTAGAGAAGTTAAACTCATAAGATTCACCCAGCAAATTTAGTCAAAATTTTCTCTTTCTTGCAATCTATAATAGCTCCACAAGTATTTAGAAAAGGTCTACAAAAAATGATAGGACAATAATCACTAGCAAGCAGAACCAAGTACCAAAAAGTCGACAGGATATTTAATCTTACCACATAGAACTTCCACATCTCGAACAATACCAATTGGAGAAATAGTTTCTCTATTAGCCAGCTGAATAACCACATCAATATCTTCAAGTTCACAAGAATCAATTTCGTGCATAATCTCCGTGTAAAGCTCATAAGGAATAGCACTAACACTTGCACCAATATCACATAAACCATAATAGCAATGATCACCAATTCTAACAGATAGCATAGGAACACTAGCTTGTTTGGGTTTATTAGGATGTGAAACAATATTAGAAGCATCTTCACAGTAAAATAATATGACCATCCTCCACATTTTCAGTCACAAGATCTTTAACTATTGCAACAAAGAGAGTTCAACTTTTATTTGTTCTTCGAGTTCTATAGGTTTCTTTTCACTTTTATGAACCACACTATTTATAACAGAGTACTCCTTCATTTTAGCAGTGGAAAGGAGTTTTTTCAATATAAGCTTCGGGAATAACATGATCGCCAGCTTTCAACTACAATACACTTATTAATAGATGAATCAATTTTATCTTTATATGGTTCATGATACTTATCAAAATTCTTCTTAGGCAATTCATAATGAGAGGCAAAAGATTTATAAAGATTTGCAGCAACTTGAGAATCAAGACCATATGTAGCACTCATATTACGAAATGTATCAGTATCCATAAAAGCTTCAATGCATTTATAATCATAAATTATACCTGATTCTCTATCTTTGTCGTTCTCCCAACCTTCAGCATTTTCTTGGATCCGATCAAGAAGGTCCCTTTTAAACTCTTCTTTGTTGCGTGTAAATGATCCGTAACAAGAAGTATCCAAGCAAGGTCTTGTCTTGAAAAGAAAGTCTTGCATAGAAATTATCAATAATAACATTACCAGGAAGCTCATGAATGGGGCATTTGAGCATTAAAGACTTCAATCTCCCCCAAGCTTGGGCAATACTCTCTCCATCATGAGGCCGTAAATTATATATGCGGTTCCGATCTTTGTGAATTTCACTTGGAGGATAAAATTTGGAATAAAATAAAGGCACAATGTCCTCCCAATCAAGAGAATCACCATTCTTCATCAATTTATACCAATGCGCCGCTTACCGCATAGCGATATATAGAATAGTTTCTTCCTAACTTCATTCATAGCAATACCTCGCACATTTGAATAACCCACATAATTCATGCAAAAACAAGAAATGATCACCAGGATGGACAGCTCCATTCCCTTCATAGCGGTTATCCATAACATGTTCAATAATTTTCGTAGGTATTTTATATGGTATTACTTCCTCACTCGGCGCCTCATCCACTACCGTTGCAGTAGTAGTAGATTTCCCAAATAGAAATTGAAGAGAAGATCTCTCCATAATGACTTATAGCAAGCAGAGTAAATAAAATCAGCACAAACAAGAAAGGTTTTCCTTACCATTTCCACTTACCAATAGCGCTTCACTCCCGGCAACGGCGCCGTAAAATAGTCTTGATGACCCACAAGTATAGGGGGTGTATCGTAGTATCTTCGATAAGTAAGAATGTCGATCCCAACGAGGAGCAGAAGGTGTTGATAAGCAGCTTCGATGAAGGGTTCACTCGTAAATGCTCACAGACAAGTATTCGAGGGGTTTTGATGTAACAGTATGAATAAAGTACGAGTAAGTAAAATGCGAGAGAAATAATTGCAGCGAGTGGCCCAATCCTTTTTAGCACAAAGGACAAGCCGGTTTGTTTACTTATAATGACCAAACGTTCTCGAGGACACACGGGATTTTAGTCTAGTGCTTTCGCTACATACAACCGATTAATCTTCATTGTTTTGATAAGTGTTGTGTGGGTGAACCTATGCTAATGTACCGCCCTTCCTAGGACTAATACATACTTGTGATTATACCCCTTGCAAGCATCCGCAACTACAAGAAAGTAATTAAGATAAATCTAACCACAGATCTTAAACTCGAGATCCCGCGATCCCTCCTCGCATCGATATACCAACGGGGGTTTAGGTTTCCGTCACTCCGGCAACCCCGCAATTGGCAAACGAATACAAGATGCATTCCCCTAGGCCCATAAAGGTGAAGTGTCGTGTAGTCGACGTTCACACGACACCACTAGAAGAATAACACCACAACTTAAATATCATAACATTGAATATTACTCAACCATAGTTCACTACTAACATTTAGACTTCACCCATGTCCTCAAGAACTAAACGAACTACTCACGAGACATCATATGGAACATGATCGGAGGTGATATGATGATGAATAACAATCCGAACATAGACCTTGGTTCAATGGTTTCACTCAATAGCATCAACAACAAGTAGAAATCGAGATCGGGAGAGTTTCCCCTATCAAACAATCAAGATCAAACCCAAATTGCTACAGCGGTGACGATGTCCAGCGGCGGAGATGGTGGTGATGATGGTGGAGATGATGATGATGGTGATGGAGATGATGTCCAGCTCGATGGCGGTGACGATGGCGTCGATTTCCCCCTCCGGAGGGAATTTCCCCGGCGGATTCCCGCCCGCCGGAGAGCTCTTTCTCTCTCGGTGTTCTCCGCCCCGCGAGGCGGCCGTAACCCTTCGTGAGGATTCCTCTCGTGGCTTAGGTCTTCGGGACGAAGGGTTTCGCGAAGAAAAGGAGGCGAAAGAGGCCGAGGGGCTCCACACCACATGGTGGCGCGGCCGTGCCATGGGCCGCGCCACCCTATGGTGTGGGCCCACCCCGGGTCCAGCCGGCTCCCCCTTCCGGCTTCCTCCGTCATCCGGAAAAATAGGATTTTTGGTAAAACTTCCTTCCACAGCGTTGATCTTCCGAAATATTGCATCCTGACGGTGCTTTTTCCAGCAGAATCCCGGCTCCGGTGCTCGATCCCCAAATAATCATGAAACATGCAAAATAGATGAAATAACATAAGTATTGTGTCCCAATATGAAATATATCAATGAATAACAGCAAATTATGATATAAAATAGTGATGCAAATTGGACGTATCACACCGTTTTATACTTGAGTTTGCTTCAAACAACCTTGCTAGCCTAGCCTTGTATTGAGAGGAATTCTTCTCGTGCATCCAAAATCCTTGAGCCAAATACTATGCCATTTGTGTCCACCATACCTACCTACTACATGGTATTTCTCTGCCATTCCAAAGTAAATTACTTCATGTGCTACCTTTAAACAATTCAAAACTTTATTACTTCTTATTTGTGTCAATGTTTTATAGCTCATGAGGAAGTATGTGGTGTTTTATCTTTCAATCTTGTTGGGAAGCTTTCACCAATGGACTAGTGGCTTCATCCGCTTATCCAATAATTTTGCAAAAAGAGCTGGCACGGGGTTCCCAATCCCAATTAATCAACCTTCATTAATAATTCTCTTCACATGTTTTGCTCTGATTCATCAGTAAGCAACTTAATTTTGCAAATAGACACTCCTTCATGGTATGTGAATGTTGGAAGGCACCCGAGGATTCAGTTAGCCATGGCTTGTGTAAGCAAAAGGTTGGGAGGAGTGTCCACCATAAATAAAACTAAAGTACATGTGTAAACAAAAGAGAAGAGGGATGATCTACCTTGCTGGTAGAGATAACGTCCTTCATGGGAGCCGCTCTTTGAAAGTCTGTTTGGCAAGGGGGTTAGAGTGCCCACTACCATTCGTTGACAACAACAATCACCTCTCAAAACTTTACTTTTATGCTCTAGCACATGATTTCAAAACTTAAAAAGCTCTAGCACATGATTTAATCCCTGCTTCCCTCTGCGAAGGGCCTTTCTTCTACTTTATTGTTGAGTCAGTTCACCCATTCTTTCTATCCCAGAAGCAAACACCTGTATCAACTGTGTGCATTGATTCTTACATGTTTACTTATTGCACTTGTTATATTGCTTTATGTTGACAATTATCCATGAGATATACATGTTACAAGTTGAAAGCAATTGCTGAAACTTAATCTTCCTTTGTGTTGCTTCAATGCTTTTACTAAGAATTTATTGCTTTATGAGTAACTCTTATGCAAGTCTTATTGATGCTTGTCTTGAAAGTATTATTCATGAAAAGTCTTTGCTATATGATTCATTTGCTTCATCATTGCTTCGAATCGCTGCATTCATCTCATATGCTTTACAATTGTATTGATCAAGATTATGATAGCATGTCACTTCAGAAATTATCTTTGTTATCGTTTACCTACTCGAGGGCGAGTAGGAACTAAGCTTGGGGATGCTTGATACGTCTCAAACGTATCTATAATTTGTTATGTTCCATGCTACTTTTATGATGATACTCACATGTTTTATACACATTATATGTCATATTTATGCGTTTTCTGGAACTAACCTATTGACGAGATGCCGAAGGGCCGCTTGTCGTTTTCTCGTTTTTGGTTTCGTAAATCCTAGTAAGGAAATATTCTCGGAATCGGACGAAATCAATGCCCAGCATCCTATTTTTCCACGAAGCTTCCAGAACACCCGAGAGCCACCAGAGGGGAGCCCTCGTGGGCCCAGATGATAGGGCGGCGTGGCTAGGGCCTGGGCCGCGCCCCCCTATTGTGACACCACCTCGTCAGCCCTCCGACTCCGCCTCTTCGCCTATTTAAAGGTCCCTGACCTAAAACCTCGATACGAAAAAGCCACGGTACGAGAAACCTTCCAGAGCCGCCGCCATCGCGAAGCCAAGATCTGGGGGACAGGAGTCTCTATTCCGGCACGCCGCCGGGACGGGGAAGTGCCCCGAAGGCATCTCCATCGACACCACCGCCATCTTCATCAACGCTGTTGTCTCCCATGAGGAGGGAGTAGTTCTCCTCGAGGCTAAGGGCTGTACCGGTAGCTATGTGGTTAATCTCTCTCCTATGTACTTCAATACAATGATCTCATGAGCTGCCTTACATGACTGAGATTCATATGAGTTTTGTATCACTATTAGTCTATGTACTACTCTTGTGATGTTATTAAAGTAGTCTATTCCTCCTTCACAGTGTAATGGTGACAGTGTGTGCATCATGTAGTACTTGGCGTAGGCTATGATCATAATCTCTTGTAGGTTATGGAGTTAATTATTACTATGATAGTATTGATGTGATTTATTCCCCTTCGTAGTGTGATGGTGACAGAGTGTGCATGCTATGTTAGTAGTCGGTTTAAATTGCAAAGATCTATTATGCTCTAAAGGTTACTTAAACATGAATGCCGAATGTTGTGGAGCTTGTTAACTCCGGCATTGAGGTGCTCTCGTAGCCCTACACAACGAATGGTGTTCATTATCAAACAAAAGTATATGTAGCACAAAGGAAGAGAACTTATTTATTTATGTGATCAATGTTGAGAGTGTCCATTAGTGAAAGTATGATCCCTAGGCCTTGTTTCCAAATACTGCAATCATCGCTTGTTTATTGTTTTACTGCATCTTTACTTCCTGCAATATTTCTACCATCAACTGCACGCCAGCAAGCACTTTTCTGGGGCCGATACTACTGCTCATATTCATTCATACCACTTGTATTTCACTATCTCTTCGCCGAACTAGTGCACCTATACATCTGACAAGTGTATTAGGTGTGTTGGGGACACAAGAGACTTCTTGTATCGTGATTGCAGGGTTGCTTGAGAGGGATATCTTTGACCTCTTCCTCCCCGAGTTCGATAAACCTTGGGTGATCCACTTAAGGGAAACTTGCTCGCTGTTCTACAAACCTCTGCTCTTGGAGGCCCAACACTCGTCTACAAGAATAGAAGCACCCGTAGACATCGGTAGTGCGGCGCAACACCGTGGATTCCGGCGCCAACGTGGAACCCGCACAACACAATCAAAGTACTTTGCCCCAACGTAACAGATGAGGTTGTCAATCTCACCGACTTGCCGCAAAAAAAGGATTAGATGTATAGTGTGGAAGATGATGATTGTTTGCGAAGAACGATAAAGAACAATTGCAGTAGATTGTATTTCGGATGTAAATAATTGGACCGGGGTCCACAGCTTCACTAGTGGTGTCTCTCCCATAAGATAAACATATGTTGGGTGAACAAATTACAGCTTGGGCAATTGACAAATAAAGAAGGCATAACAATGCACATACATATATCATGATGAGTACTATGAGTTTTAATCGGGGCATTACGACAAAGTACATAGACCGCTATCCAAAGCATGCATCTATGCCTAAAAAGTCCACTTTCGGGTTATCATCCGAACCCCTCCAAGTATTAAGTTGCAAACAACGAGACAATTGCATTAAGTATGATGCGTAATGTAATCAACACAAATATCCTTAGACAAAGCATCGATGTTTTATCCCTAGTGGCAACAAGACATCCACAACCTTAGAGGTTGCTCGTCACTCCCCGCATTCAATGGAGGCATGAACCCACTATCGAGCATAAATACTCCCTCTTGGAGTTACAAGTATCAACTTGGCCAGAGCCTCTACTAGCAACGGAGAGCATGCAAGAACATAAACAACATATATGATAGATTGATAATCAACTTGCATAGTATTCAATATTCATCGGATCCCAACAAACACAACATGTAGCATTACAAATAGATGATCTTGATCATGATAGGCAGCTCACAAGATCTAACATGATAGCACAATGAGGAGAAGACAACCATCTAGCTACTGTTATGGAACCAATGTCTAGGGGTGGACTACTCACACATCGATCCGGAGGCGATCATGGCGATGAAGAGACCTCCGGGAGATGATTCCCCTCTCTGGCAGGGTGCCGGAGGCGATCTCCTGAATCCCCCGAGATGGGATTGGCGGCGGCGTCTCTGGAAGGTTTTCCGTATCGTGGCTCTCGGTAATGGGGTATTGATGGCGTGTATTTCACACGTTCGTTGGGCAACCCCAAGAGGAAGGTATGATGCGCACAGCAGCAAGTTTTCCCTCAGAAAGAAACCAAGGTTTATCGAACCAGGAGGAGCCAAGAAGCACGTTGAAGATTGATGGCGGCGGGATGTAGTGCGGCGCAACACCGGGGATTCCGGCGCCAACGTGGAACCCGCACAACACAACCAAAGTACTTTGCCCCAACGAAACGAGTGAGGTTGTCAATCTCACCGGCTTGCTGTAACAAAGGATTAACCGTATTGTGTGGAAGATGATTGTTTGCGAGAGAAAACAAGTAAAACAAGTATTGCAACAGATTTGTATTTCAGTATTAAAGAATGGACCGGGGTCCACAGTTCACTAGAGGTGTCTCTCCCATAAGATAAAAGCATGTTGGGTGAACAAATTACAGTCGGGCAATTGACAAATAGAGAGAGCATAACAATGCACACACATGATATGATAAGTATAGTGAGATTTAATTGGGCATTACGACAAAGTACATAGACCGCCATCCAACTGCATCTATGCCTAAAAAGTACACCTTCAGGTTATCGTCCGAACCCCCTCCAGTATTAAGTTGCAAAGCAACAGACAATTGCATTAAGTATGGTGCGTAATGTAATCAACAACTACATCCTCTGACATAGCGCCAATGTTTTATCCCTAGTGGCAACAAGCACAACACAACCTTAGAACTTTCTGTCACCGTCCCAGGTGTCAATGCCGGCATGAACCCACTATCGAGCATAAATACTCCCTCTTGGAGTTAAAAGTAAAAACTTGGCCAGAGCCTCTACTAGTAACGGAGAGCATGCAAGATCATAAACAACACATATGTAATAACTTGATAATTAACATGACATGGTATTCTCTATCCATCGGATCCCGACAAACACAACATATAGAATTACGAGATAGATGATCTTGATCATGTTAGGCAGCTCACAAGATCCAACAATGAAGCACAATGAGGAGAAGACAACCATCTAGCTACCGCTATGGACCCATAGTCCAGGGGTGAACTACTCACTCATCACTCCGGAGGCGACCATGGCGGTGTAGAGTCCTCCGGGAGATGAATCCCCTCTCCGGCAGGGTGCCGGAGGAGATCTCCGGAATCCCCCGAGATGGGATCGGCGGCGGCGGCGTCTCGGTAAGGTTTTCCGTATCGTGGTTTTTCGCATCGGGGGTTTCGCGACGGAGGCTTTAAGTAGGCGGAAGGGCGAGTCGGGGCCCGACGAGGGGCCCACACCATAGGGTGGCGCGGGCCCCCCGGGCCGCGCCGCCTTGTGGTGTCGCCACCTCGTGGCCCCACTTCGTATGTTCTTCGGTCTTCCGGAAGCTCCGTGGAAAAATAGGCCCCCGGGTCTTTGTTTCGTCCAATTCCGAGAATATTTCGTTACTAGGATTTCGAAACCAAAAACAGCAGAAAACGGAACCGGCACTTCGGCATCTTGTTAATAGGTTAGTTCCAGAAAATGCACGAATATGACATAAAGTGTGCATAAAACATGTAGGTATCATCAATAATATGGCATAGAACATAAGAAATTATCGATACGTCGGAGACGTATCAGGTATTCGCGACGAAGGCTTTAAGTAGGCGGAAGGGCAGGTCAAGGGGCGTCATGGGGGACCCACACAACAGGGTTGCGCGGCCAGGGCCTAGGCCACGCCGCCCTGGCGTGTCGTCGCCCCGTGGCCCCACTTCGTGATTCCTTCGGTCTTCTGGAAGCTTCGTGTAAAAATAGGCCCCTAGGCGTTGATTTCGTCCAATTCCGAGAATATTTCCTTACTAGGATTTCTGAAACCAAAAACAGCAGAAAACAGCAACTGGCTCTTCGGCATCTCGTCAATAGGTTAGTGCCGGAAAATGCATAATAATGACATATAATGTGTATAAAACATGTTATCATCATAAAAGTAGCATGGACCATAAGAAATTATAGATCGTTTGAGACGTATCACTTGGCAATTGTTTTGAGCTCTCAAATAGATCATGTTTAAGCTCTGGCATCATGTAGTTCGAACCTATTAGTGGAGAATTACCGTAGAACTTGTTGAAATTTAGTTTGCATGATTGGTCTCTCTAAAGTCTAGATATTTTCTGGTAAAAGTGTTTGAACAACAAGGAGACAGTGTAGAGTCTTATAATGCTTGCAATATGTTCTTATGTATGTTTTGCTGTACCGGTTCATACTTGTGTTTGCTTCAGACAACCTTGCTAGCCAAAGCCTTGTACTGAGAGGGAATGCTTCTCGTGCATCCAAAACCTTGAGCCAAAACGTATGCTATTTGTGTCCACCATAACTACCTACTATGTGGTATTTCTCTGCCATTCCAAGTAAATTGCTTGCGTGCTACCTTTAAAAATTTCATTCCTTGTCTTTGCAATACATAGCTCATGGGAAAATAGCTTAAAAACTATTATGGTAAAGAATATGTCGCTTATGTATCTTATTTCTTATAAGTTGCTTGTTGAGCGGTAACCATGTTTCTGGGGACGCCATCAACTGTTACACCTTTGTTGAATATCATGTGAGTTGCTATGCATGTTCGTCTTGTCTGAAAGTAAGGGTGATTTATCATGATTAAATGGTTTGAGTATGCATATTGTTAGAGAAGAACATTGGGCCGCCAACCAAAGCCATGTATCATGGTGGAAGTTTCGGCTTGGACATTAATCCTCAATCTCTTATGAGAATATTATCTCGTTGTTGAATGCTTAAAGCATTAAAGAGGAGTCCATTATCTCGTTTTCTATGTTGTCCCTGTATGGATGTCCTCAAGTTGAGATCTATCAAAATCGAGAAATCAAATGCGATCTATCTCCTTGGACCTTTGTACAGGTGGCATAGAGGTACCCCTTTGTGACACTTGGTTGAAACATATGTAATGCAATGATAATCCATGGAAATCCGAGCTAATTAGGACAAGGTGCGAGCACTATTGGTATTCGATGCATGAGGCTTGCAACTTATAGGAGGTTTATGCATAACACATATGAATTATTACTACCGTTGACAAAATTGTTTCCATGTTTCCAAAATAAAAAGCTCTAGCACAAGAGTAATCCCTGCTTCCCTCTGCGAAGGGCCTTTCTTTTACTTTATGTTGAGTCAGCTTACCTACTTCTTTCTGTCTTAGAAGCAAACACTTGTGTCAACTGTGTGCATTGATTCTTACATACTTGCTTATTTGCATTCATCATATTAATTTGTGTTGACAATTATCCATGAGATATACATGTTGAAAGTTGAAAGCAACTGCTGAAACTTAAATCTTCCTTTGTGTTTTTTCAAAACCTTCTATTAAGAATCTATTGCTTTATGAGTTAACTCTTATGCGAGACTTATTGATGCTTGTCTTGAAAGTACTATTCATGAAAAGTCTTTGCTATATGATTCAGTTGTTTAGTCATTATCTTTACCATTGCTTTGAATCACTTCATTCATCTCATATGCTTTACAATAGTATTGATCAAGATTATGATAGTAGCATGTCGGCTCGTAAATTATCCTTGTTATCGTTTAACTACTCGAGGGCGAGTAGGAACTAAGCTTGGGGATGCTTGATACGTCTCAAACGTATCTATAATTTCTTATGTTCCATGCTAGTTTTATGACAATACTCACATGTTTTATATACACTTTATATCATTTTGATGCATTTTCCGGTACTAACCTATTAACAAGATGCCGAAGCGCCAGCTTCCTGTTTCTGCTGTTTTTGGTTTCAGAAATCCTACGCAGGAAATATTCTCGGAATTGGATGAAACAAAAGCCAAACCTTCTATTTTACCGAGACGGACCCAGAGAGCCAGAGAAGTGCCGGAGGGGCGCCAAGGGGGCCCCACACCATACCTGGGCGCGGGCCCCTCCCTTGCCGCGCCACCAGGTGGGGAGGCCACCCCCTGGCTCCTCCGACTCCGCCCTTTCGCCTATATATTCTGTCCGTCGCGAAAACCCTAAAACACCCGACGATATTCCACGAAGAGTTCCGTAGCCGCCGCCATCGCGAAGACAAGTTTCGGGGACGAAGTCTCTCGTTCCGGCACGCCGCCGGACGGGGAATTGCCCCTGCAGTCATCTCCATCGACACCACCGCCATCTTCATCGCCGTTGCTCGTCTCCTATGATGAGGAGGGAGTAGTTCGCCCCGAGATCGAGGGCTCTACCGGTAGCTATGTGGTTCATCTCTCTCTCCCATGGTGTGATCTTTATGTGATCATGAGCTTTGTATCACTATTAATCTATGTGCTACTCTAGTGATGTTATTAAAGTAGTCTATTCCTCCTCCATGATGTAAAGTTGACAGTGTGTGCACCATGTAGTACTTGGCGTAGGTTATGATTGTAATCTCTTGTGGATTATGAAGTTAACTATTACTATGATAGTATTGATGTGATATATTCCCCCTTTCATAACTATTGGTGACAGTGTGTATGCTATGTTAGTACTCGGTCTAAATTGCAACGGTCTATTATGCACTCTAGAGGTTACTTTAATATGAACTCCGGATGTTGTGGAGCTTGTTTACTCCGGCTTGAGTTGTGCTTTTATAGCCCTACACAATGAATGGTGTTTGTTATCCAACAAGAGAGTGTTTGAGATTATCATTTATTTATTCAGTTATGTGATCATTGTTGAGAGTGTCCACTAGTGAAAGTATGATCCCTAGGCCTTGTTTCTAAGCATTGAAACACCGTTTCCAACAAGTTCGTTACATGTTCGCTTGCTGCCATCTTTATTTCAGATTGCAATTACTACTTATAATCATCCATATTACTTGTATTTCACTATCTCTTCGTCGAACTAGTGCACCTATACATCTAACAAGTGTATTAGGTGTGTTGGGGACACAAGAGACTTCTTGTATCTTAATTGCAGGGTTGCTTGAGAGGGATATCTTTGACCTCTACCTCCCTGAGTTCGATAAACCTTGGGTGATTCACTTACGGGAAACTTGTTGCTGTTCTACAAACCTCTGCTCTTGGAGGCCCAACACTGTCTACGGGAATAGAAGCGTGCGTAGACATCACTTCTCTCGGTGAAAAAATGACGTTCCAGAAATCTTAGTTTAATTTGACTCCGTATAAGTCTCTGAAAGTGAAAAATACACAAAACAAAGTTTCGTGTTCTGCAGAGTATAACCCAAATAAAGGGGATCATTGGTAAATTCCTATAAATTAATATAAAATATGAAAATAACATCATATATGTTGCAAATATGTGAGAATATATGTTAATAAAGTACAAAGTTCATGTATGCATTTTACATGCATCATCACACACCATGTTGTATATTACACCTACTCCAAATCCTACCGGCTACTGAACCATAGCAAAAGGTAAGTACCGTGCACCAAACACTTCGGATGTTAAAAATGGCACGAAATATTACATTGACACAAAGCAAAGCCAAACATTGCCTATGTCCTGGTTTTCCTCCCGCTGAGGCCTTATTCAGTTTCACATATTTCAAAGAGGATTGGAATGGTTTGAGGGAGACTAAATCCCTTCTAAGTCCAAATTCTCAATCCACTGCAATACAGTTGAGAAGTGTATTAACCAAACAAGGTCTAACTTAATTTGCTCATGCGCTTGTAGATTCTTTGGAGGGGGTCAAGGAGGACGAGGGTGCATGCAGTATGGAGGTGGAGAAGGCATAGAGTGCCGAATCAGGAGGACAATCAACACCGGATGGATCAAGATCCAGATCTCACGAGCGGCCGCGGTGCTAAGGTGTGGCCTCGACATGATGGCAAGAAGGAGCCATCGAACGTGCAGGCTGGACGGTTGCGGGATGTGGGAGTTGTCCGTGTCGACACCGATGGCAACATCGTCACACACCGCCAAATGCCAAAACGCGAGGGGGCACAAGTGTTTCGAATACATGTCGGGTCGACATGTATCATCGGGTTTTCTAGAGCTCAGCCCCCTCGCCTTTCGGATACACGTCGGGTCGACATGTATCATCGGGTTTTGTAGAGCTCAGCCCGGCCAAGACCGGACTGCCAAACGGGCCAAATGGCCCACCAGTGTTTTCCGGTGTTTTTAGGTTGGGCCAAACGAGTTGCATCCAACAAAGTCAAATAGGGGGCCGACACAAAACCACAGGTAAACTAGTAGTACATGCCAGGCCGAACGACAGCCCAATAGCATTTTACATTCGTCTCTTGCTAAAACCCTCCCTGGAGCTCCGCGTCGCCTCATCCACTCCCTCTCTAAACCCCTCCTCCATTCCCCCCACCACAAGCAAGCGCAGCGGCAGCAACCCCAGCCAAACCCCAACCAGAAGCCGCGGGCACACGGCGCGCGCGACCTCGCCGCCGCCGCCAATGGCGCTCCTCCTCAGGCCCTCGGCTCCCCCGCCGCACCTCCGCCTCCTCCTCCGCCGCCTCCTCTCCACCGCTCCCGCCCCCTCACGCCTGCTCCCGGGCCCCTCCCCCTCTGCCCGACTCCTCTTCAGACCCAGGTGCCTCCATCTCCGCCTCATCCTTCCTTCCTTCCTTCTTCCCCTTCTCGGTAAGGAAGCCTTCTCTCGTTGTAGCGGTTTCGATGCTGATTTGGCGGTGTTTCCCCCATCTAGGGTTGTGGCGGCGGCGGCGGCAGTTCCGCAGCGGAATGGGGTCGCGGCGAGGGCTTTCATGGCCTCCACGGCGGCGTCCGATGCGATGCAGGAAAAGCGGGTCGCCGGGGAGTACACCGCTGCCAACGTCCAGGTTATTCTCACGCGCGGCTCTGTTGCTAATAAAGTTTGCAAGTAATTGGAATATCTGTCACCAGATTTGAAACGATATGTTCAGTATTGGGTAGAGACGGGGAGTCAGGTAGAGTAGACTCTGGGGAGTACAAGTCCTATGCAGGATGTAGGCAGGGCAGGAGAAGAGTTAATCAGCTCCAACCAACTATACACATGTTTTTAAGATGGTTTTCACCAGGTTACATGAGTTTACATGCAAAATTTTCATAAATTTATTTGAGGTTGCCCTGTGCTCATTTGTTAGGTGGAGGTAGTAACAGTACACCCATTTTAGTTGAGTCATCTATTTTGGTGCATAATGTGGATTTCATACTTGCGTTGTGTTTTATGAACCTGGGCTGAAGAGGTTAAGAATATTACTGTGCTTTTGTTTGCTATAAGTAGGATACGTCTACTACTTTTTTTTTCCTTAGAATTGAGCAAATGCTATTATCCGTGCACATCATTTCTATAGCGACTCTAGAATGCAACAAATGCTATTGAGAAAGTTTATATCAACAGTTAAGAACCACGTGGTTAGTTTATCAATCTGGTCCATTTTCGGCTAATGGAATTATCTGTTGAGTGTACTAATAAAGCTTGCTGCCGTTTTCATCAGAAAGAAAGAAAAGAAGAATAATACACATGCCTGAACAGCCTGCTTATGTGTTTCTCCTATGTGCCACTATGAACTATTGTTTGTGATGTGTGAAGAAATTGTTTGTTGGCTTGTGATTTCTTTATACCAAATTGCTAATCTGCAGGTCTTAGAAGCATTAGATGGAGTTCGCAAAAGGCCTGGTATGTACATAGGCAGCACAGGGCCACGTGGATTGCATCATCTGGTATATCACAATGGATTATGCTTTTATTTTTTTTCCATCTTACTAGGTGTTCCATTTTGCTTCTTTCCTGATCATCATTCTGTTTGGTGTGTTCTAGGTTTATGAAATATTGGATAATGCTGTGGATGAAGCTCAAGCAGGCTATGCTACCGAGATTAACGTAGTCCTTCATGAAGATAATTCAGTTAGTATAACAGATAATGGCCGTGGGGTATGCAGTTCCTAAAACCCAAGACTTCGTGAATACTCAATGCTTTTACAAATTTCGTGCGCAATGTGATTATTAGAAATTCAGTTTGAAGCTGCTATATTAGTTACTGTTATAGTGAGTAATCCTATTTGTAGGTGAATCAAATAGAAGTTTAACAAATGTAAATGAAGTTGTTATATCATATTCACTTGTAAATTTGCTGTTAGTACGTATTTAAAATGCCAAGCAAGTCATCATGAAATAAACAAAAATAACAATTTGGTACGTGCAAGTTGCAAGTCGCAACTCCTAGTCCTACTCCTGCTGGATGATGCTTGCACCGACTAGATGTCCCCGTGCGAGTACTTTTATGGCTAATGAATTCCTTGTCTGATCGTCCATTGAATGGCCGCAACTATTTTTTGACTATATTTTTCTGCCACTGCTTGGAATCAGTTTGGTGCCACTGTTATCCTCGGCGGGTACCTTGTCTTGGA
>NC_061513.1:222197279-222245806 GCF_022539505.1 Lolium rigidum | reverse complement strand
CCTCGTTGGGATCGACATTCTTACTTATCAAAGATATTACGATACACCCCCTATACTTGTGGGTCATCAGTAGTACAGAGAGCTGAAGCTAGATACCTGCACTTCCGACGAGGTAGGAGAAGTAGAACGTGGCCACGACATGATCGAATCCCCACCCTCGCCGGTGTACCCGCTACGACCAGACATTGAGGACTATTTCGTACCTGCAAACTCCAATAAATTACGGGAACCGAATCGATTAGGGGGCGGGGGAGGCAGAAGCGGAGGTCTTACAAAGCTATACCAATTGGTGCGCGGAACAAATCCCGGTCGTCGTGGGCGGCGGATCTGCTTGCGGCGGACTTTCCTGCGGTGGGTACAATGCGTGCGGACGAAACAAGTGCTGGAGCCGTGGTTGACGTGCAACGCCGCAGTTCGTCCGACGCCGCCGGGGGACAGAGCCGGTGGCGCGACGAGGCGCCGGCGATGGCTGCTCCGTACGATGGTGGGGAACGAGCTGCCAGCGGTTCTCCGGTCTAGCTTAAGAATAATTAATTAGCGAACTTGTTGCTTCTCTCTATGATATTCTCTAAAGACATATATCAGAGCGGCAATATGTGAGTTTTCCTGAAAAATAGATGACCCATCGGTCATTGGCTGCGCAGGCCCCACGGAGCGGCAATATATGATTTTTTCTCTCTAAATAAGTAGACGATCCCACTGGTCATTGGCTGCGACAGCCACACAGAGCGACAATATGTGTCTTTTCCTGAAAAATAGACGACCCCACTGGCCATTGGCTGCGGATGCCCCACAGAGCGGCAATATATGATTTGCTCTAAATAAATAGACGACCCCACTGATCATTGGCTGCGGCAGCCCCACAGAGCGGCAATATATGTCTGTCTTTTCCTGAAAAATAGACGACCCCATCGGTCATTGGCTGCGGAGGCCCCACGGAGCGGCAATATATGAGTTTCTCTAAATAAATAGACGACCCCACTCGGTCATTGGCTGCGGCAGCCCACAGAGCGGCAATATATGTCTTTTCCTCGAAAAATAGACGACCCCACTGGTCATTGGCTGCGGCAGCCCTATAGAGCGGCCCCATTTGTCATTGGCGGCACCGCGTATAAAATCATGAAATAAAACGGCCCACACGTCGGCGATAGATGGATGGCTGCTCCGACGTGTCTCCCGACCCTACCCGTCGGCCACGAGACGGTCGGGGAGGAGCCGCCCCTGTGCGGCCCCACCCGGTCGGACTAACGGTCAAGGCCTCGACTCGACGGCTACCGGCCGTTCCAGCACTTGTGCGTGTTTCAAACTAGAGGAGGGGAAAACTGAGGAAAAACTAAGGGACTGGGGAAAACTGAGTACAACTAACGAACCAGGGGCACGAAAATAGAAATCCCTAAGAAATAAGACACATAAGTACATATTCTTCACCACAATAGTTTTTAAGGCTATTTTCCCATGAGCTATATATTGCAAAGGCAAGGAATAGAATTTTAAATGTAGCACTCAAGTAATGTACTTTGGAATGGCAGAGAAATACCATGTAGTAGGTAGGTATGGTGGACACAAATGGCATAGTTTTTGGCTCAAGGATTTGGATGCACGAGAAGAATTCCTCTCAATACAAGGCTAGGCTAGCAAGGTTATTTGAAGAAAACTCAAGTATAAAAGGTGCAGCAAAGCTCACATATGAACATATTGTAAGTATTATAAGACTTTACATTGTCTCCTTGTTGTTCAAACACCTTAACCAGAAAATATCTAGACTCTAGAGATCAATCATGCAAACCAAATTTTAACAAGCTCTATGTAGTTATTCATTAATGGGTGCAAAGTACAAGATGCAAGAGCTTAAACATGATCTATATGAGCACAACAATTGCCAAGTATCACATTATTCAAGACATTATACCATTTACCACATGCGGCATTTTCTGTTTCCAACCATATAACAATGAACGAAGTAGTTCAACCTTCACAATGAACATTAAAGATAAAGCTAAGAACACATGTGTTCATACGAAACAGCGGAGCGTGTCTCTCTCCCAAACAAAGAATGCTAGGATCCGATTTTATTCAAACAAAAACAAAAACAAAAGCAAACAGACGCTCCAAGTAAAGCACATAAGATGTGACGGAATAAAAATATAGTTTCACTAGAGGTGACCTGATAAGTTGTCGATGAAGAAGGGATGCCTTGGGCATCCCCAAGCTTAGATGCTTGAGTCTTCTTAAAATATGCAGGGATGAACCACGGGGTGCATCCCCAAGCTTTGACTTTTCACTCTTCTTGATCATATTGTATCATCCTCCTCTCTTGACCCTTGAAAACTTCCTCCACACCAAACTCAAAACAATCTCATTAGAGGGTTAGTGCATAATTCATATATTCAGAGGTGACATAATCATTCTTAACACTTCTGGACATTGCACAAAGCTACTGAAAGTTAATGGAACAAAGAAATCCATCAAACATAGCAAAACAGGTAATGCGAAATAAAAGGCAGAATCTGTCAAAACAGAACAGTCCGTAAAGACGAATTTCTTAGAGGCACTAGACTTGCTTAGATGAAAATTCCCAAATTGAATGAAAGTTGCGTACATATCTGGGGATCACGCACGTAAATTGGCAGATTTTTATAAATTTTCTACAGCAGGGGAGGCTCAATTTCGTGACAGCAAGAAATCTGTTCCTGCGCAGTAATCCAAATCTAGTATTGACTTTACTATCAAAGACTTTACTTGGCACAACAATGCAATAAAATAAAGATAAGGAGAGGTTGCTACAGTAATAACAACTTCCAAGACTCAAATATAAAATAAAAGTGCAGAAGTAAAATAATGGGTTGTCTCCCATAAGCGCTTTCTTTAACGCCTTTCAGCTAGGCGCAGAAAGTGTGAATCAAGTGTTATCGAGAGATGAAGCATCAACAGAGGGGTTTGGAGTTTTCTCAACTATGCATTTTATCTTATCTATGTAAGTTTCAGAGGCTCCTTTTTCATTATTCTTAGGCTTTCTATCCTCATCAAACAAATTTTCGGAACAGCCAACCATAGTTATTTTCTAGAGCTTCATGCATTCCTAGGAGCTTACAAGGTATTGATGTCTTAATCTCCCCACCATCATTAACATTATTAGTGTACTTTATTCTATCCATGTCCATCTTTTCAATGGTACTAGCAAAGTTGGTATAAGAGCCAAGCATCTTATATTTAATAAAGACCTTTCTAGCCTCTCTTGCTACACCACCAAATTCTTTAAGAAGGGTTTCTAAGACAAAATCTTTCTTTTCTCCTTCCTCCATATCACAGAGTGTAAGAAACATGTGTTGAATTATAGGATCGAGATTAACAAATTTAGTTTCCAACATGTGTACTAAAGAAGCAGCAGCAATTTCATAAGTAGGAGCAAGTTCTACCAAGTGTCTATCTTCAAAATCTTTAGCTGTACTAACATGAGTGAAAAAATCTTCTATATTATCTCTTCCAATTATAGACCCTCGTCCTACCGATATGACTTTTAGAGTGTACTTAGGAGGAAACATGATGAAATAAACAAAAGGTAAATAAAGTAAATGAAAGTAACTAATTTTTTTTGTGTGTTTTCAATATAGAGAACAAGACAGTAAATAAAGTAAAACTAGGAACTAATTTTTTATTTTGTGTTTTTGATATAAGAGCAAACAAAGCAGTAAATAAAATAAAGTAAAGCAAGACAAAAACAAAGTAAAGAGATTGGATGTGGAAGACTCCCCTTGCAGCGTGTCTTGATCTCCCCGGCAACGGCGCCAGAAAAAATGCTTGACGGCGTGTAAGACACGTCCGTTGGGAACCCCAAGAGGGAGGTGTGATGCGTACAACATCAAGTTTTCCCTCAGTAAGAAACCAAGGTTATCGAACCAGTAGGAGTCAAGAAACACGAGAAGGTTGTTGGTGGCGGAGTGTAGTGCGGCGCAACACCAGGGATTCCGGCGCCAACGTGGAACCCGCACAACACAATCAAAGTACTTTGCCTCAACGTAACAGTGAGATTGTCAATCTCACCGACTTGCTTGTAAACAAAGAATTAGATGTATAGTGTGGATGATGATGATTGTTTGCGAAGAACGATAAAGAACAATTGCGGTAGATTGTATTTCAGATGTAAAGAATAGGACCGGGGTCCACAGTTCACTAGTGGTGTCTCTCCCATAAGATAAACAGATGTTGGGTGAACAAATTACAGTTGGGCAATTGACAAATAAAGAAGGCATAACAATGCAGGGAAATTCGATTCGGTATCCAACATATGCATATGCACTAACAATGCACATACATATATCATGATGAGTACTATGAGATTTAATCAGGGCATTACGACAAAGTACATAGACCGCTATCCAGCATGCATCTATGCCTAAAAAGTCCACCTTCAGGTTATCATCCGAACCCCTTCCAGTATTAAGTTGCAAACAACGAGACAATTGCATTAAGTATGGTGCGTAATGTAATCAACACAAATATCCTTAGACAAAGCATCGATGTTTTATCCCTAGTGGCAACGAGCACATCCACAACCTTAGAACTTTTACATCCTCTGTCCCGGATTTAATGGAGGCATGAACCCACTATCGAGCATAAATACTCCCTCTTGGAGTCACAAGTATCAACTTGGCCCGGAGCCTCTACTAGCAACGGAGAGCATGCAAGAACATAAACAACATATATGATAGATTGATAATCAACTTGACATAGTATTCAATATTCATCGGATCCCAACAAACACAACATGTAGGATTACAAATAGATTATCTTGATCATGATAGGCAGCTCACAACATCTAACATGATAGCATAATGAGGAGAAGACAACCATCTAGCTACTGCGATGGATCCATAGTCCAGGGGTGAACTACTCACACATCGATCCGGAGGCGATCATGGCGATGAAGAGCCCTCCGGGAGATGATTCATCTCTCCGGCAGGGTGCCGGAGGCGATCTCCTGAATCCCCCGAGATGGGATTGGCGGCGGCGGCGTCTCAGTAAGGTTTTCCGTATCGTGGATCTCGGTACTGGGGGTTTCGCGATGAAGGCTTTAAGTAGGCGGAAGGGTAGGTCAGGAGGCGTCACGAGGGGCCCACACACTAGGGCCGCGCGGCCAGGACCTAGGCCGCGCCGCCCTGGTGTGTCGCCACCTCGTGGCCCCACTTCGTTTCCTCTTCGGACTTCTGGAAGCTTCGTGGAAAAATAGGCCCCTGGGCGTTGATTTCGTCCAATTCCGAGAATATTTCCTTACTAGGATTTCTGAAACCAAAAACAGCAGAAAACAGCAACTGGCTCTTCGGCATCTCGTCAATAGGTTTCGGCATCTCGTCAATAGGTTAGTGCTGGAAAATGCATAATAATGACATATAATGTGTATAAAACATGTGAGTATCATCATAAAAGTAGCATGGAACATAAGAAATTATAGATACGTTTGAGACGTATCAAACACCCATGTCGGCTCTCTGTTTGTTAAACTGATTGGGATATAGACCTTTGGTAAGTGGATCCGCGAGCATTGACTTGGTGCTAATATGCTCGGTTTTAATGGTTTGATCTTGCACTCTATCTTTTACAAGGTGATAGTTAATGTTAGTGTGTTTGGCACACTCGACTTGTTGTTACTTGAATAGAAAATTGCAATTTTGTTGTCGTAGTGCAAAGTGAGTGGGCTTGAAATACTATTAACTACTCTTAAATTTGAGATGAAGTTCTTAAGCCAAATAGCCTGTTCGGTTGACTCATAACATGCCAGAAACTAGCTTGCATCATAGATGATCTTGTAAGGGTTTGCTTCGAGATTTCCACGAAATGGCTCCTCCCAAAGGGTGAAGATATAACTTGAATTGGATTTCTTAGTATCCACACACCCTGCAAAGTCTGCATTTGAATAACCAACAACCTCAAGGTTATCAGAACTCCTATATGTGAGTATGCACCCCTTAGTATCCTGCAAATATCGCAAGACTTTCTTAACTGCTTTGTAGTTTTCTAATCTTGGATTTATTTGAAATCTGCTAAGCATATAGGTAACGGGCGTGTACAAACTTGGCATACATAAGGCACCCGACAACTGAAGCATAAGGAATCGCCTTCATTTGATCGATCTCTAATTGATTGCTTGGACTTTGAAATAAACCAAACTTATCACCCTTAACAATTGAAGCAGGCGTGCTAGAATAACCTTCCATATAGTATCTCCTAAGCACTTTCTCAATGTATGACTTTTGACAAATGCCTAATACTCCTCTGGACCTATCTCGGTAAATCTCAATGCCCAAAAATAAGAGGCATCACCGAGATCCTTCATATCAAAGTTTGAGGAGAGGAATCCCTTAGTCTCATATAGTATATTCTTATCTCTACTTGCCAAAAGAATATCATCTACATAGAGTACCAAAATTATAAACTTGTGATGCAGTTGTCCACCTCATTTTCGTTAAAGTTAAACTTTTCTATTATCCTATGGAACTAGAGATACCATTGTTAGAGATATATTCCGTGTACGTATAAACGGATAGTCTAGGATAGGATAGAGATAGGACTCTCATGTCTTGCCTTGCACTCCAAGATGATCCCTGTACGCCTATATATACTCGCCCATGAGGCTCAATAATACATCCATCATATTCCGCATATCTCTCTCCCTCTTTATCGTTCTACATGGTATCAGCCGCAACTTCCTGACCTAGCCGCCGCACAGCTTCCGCGCCGCGCCGCCCCCGGGAGGTCTCTCCATGGCCTACTCCGGGGGCCGCGCAACCCGTATGAGGGTTCGTCCGCCGATCTGTTGATCCGCTGCCCTCTAGTCTTTTTTTTTTCCAATCCGTAGATTGGTTTTCTTTTTTCTCCGCCGGTCGCTCGACCGGCGTTTTCTTTTTTGGTTTTGCCGATCATAGATCGGATTGAGTCGCTCACCGCCGTCGTCATCACGCGCCTCTACTCCAACCTCGGTGTCGACTGCACCGACCATCTTCATCAACCGCGCGGCACGGCCGCACGCGTCACACACGGGATGCCTACGTGCGACGCAGCA
Organism: Lolium rigidum; assembly: GCF_022539505.1. NCBI lineage: Eukaryota > Viridiplantae > Streptophyta > Magnoliopsida > Poales > Poaceae > Lolium > Lolium rigidum. Next base: position 222,238,749 of record NC_061513.1, on the reverse strand, counting down.
GGCTATCTCGCCCGCGCGGTCTCCATCGCTGGTCCGTCTTCGCCGTCATCGCCCGGGACATCACCGACAACGTCACCAACGACTCCGATCTGCGGCACGTCGTCCATGCCATGGCGCGTAGCGCCGCCATCGGTTTGATCAACCGACCGCGCGCACGGCCGCCAAGCACGTCCCCGAGCACGCGCCTACCACCGATCGAGCTACGGGCTGCCGCTGCGTCGCCCCTTCGGGCCGCAGCGCCGCCGCCTTTGGTCCATGCTACCGGCCTCCGATGCGCCTTCCAAGGCGTGTACGTTGCTGGTGGCCTCCCGCCGTTGCATCGACTCGCACCCTGCAGCTACGCCGACCCCTCGGGCCGAGACGTCGCTGCACGCAGTCTACTTCGCCGTCCCCGCGCACCGACGTTCCAGGCTACTACCGCGTCGGCCCATCGGCGCAGGTCGCCACCCTCAGCGCAAGGTCTACGTCAAGCCGCCGGGTTCTTCCTCGCCTACTCCGAGTACCGCCGCCGCACCTCCACAGGTACCCTGCATGACCACTCTGGTCGTCGCAGGCCTCGCCGACCACCTCTACAGTCTAGGCATCCAGCATGGCCACTCCTCGCCGCCGCTGGTTTCGCCGCCTTCTATGTCTCCGTCCACCACGACCTCGCGGTCCATGGTGGTCCCTTCCCCTGCACGCCCGGTATTGGCAACACCGACGCGTGCCTTCTTCCCCGACGCGTTCCCGAGCCTGGCAAGCTCGGGCCAGCGCCTCGTCTTCATCGGCTTCGACAACGTCTTCATCGGCATCGACTCTTCTACGACTGCCTCGACCTCGCCGACTTCGTCTTTGCGTACTCGGTTCTGGCAAAACCGGAGTATGCCTTCGTCCCCGACGTGCGCCTAGTTCTGGCAAAACTAGGGCAGCACCTCGTCCTCGACGGTTCGGACTGCATCGACTTCGGCATCGACAACCTCCACGACTGCCTCGACGCGTCTCCGTCACTCTCCTCGCGCACTACGCGCTTGCGGCTTCATGTGCGGCTACCTCGCCACCGACACCCGACCACGACATCGACCACGGCATCTCCTCGCGCGGCTACCCCGACCAAGGTTGCAACACCCACGCTCTCGGCTCCTCGACATCGGCACAAGGGCTACCACCTCGCTCGCGCCTCACCGGCTTCCTCTACGGTCCAAGCATCCGCGACGCGACATCGTCCACGACGCTCCCGCTACGGCTGCGGGGGGTGTCGGCCTTGCAGGGTCCACTTCGGTTTATCTCCGGTCCGACCGTCCACGTCGTTCATGTTGTTCACGACGCTCCCGCTACGACTGCGGGGGAGTGTTAGAGATATATTCCGTGTACGTATAAACGGATAGTCTAGGATAGAGATAGGACTCTCATGTCTTGCCTTGCACTCCAAGATGATCCTGTACGCCTATATATACTCGCCCATGAGGCTCAATAATACATCCATCATATTCCGCATCTCTCTCTCCCTCTTTATCGTTTTACAACCATTGTGTGAACGCTTGTTTTAATTCATAGATGTATTCCTCTCCTTCTACAACAAAACCTTCTGGCTGAGCCATATAAATATTCTCATGTTTGACTGTTTGGGCGGGACCATTAGCACTTGGCAGAATAGATTTGGGGTGGGCCGATTAGCGAGGCACTCTAATTTTCCTCATGTTTCACTTGTTTTTTCTTCTCTTTCTCTAGTTTTCTTGTATAGTTTTCTCCTTGTTATCTGGTTTTTCGGTTGTTTTTTACTTTGTCGATTTTTTTTTCTTTGAACCAAATCTGAAAAATATCAATTTTGAACTTTTCAAAGTTTTAACATTTTTCATATTTGAACTTTTTGAAAATTAGCATTTTTAAAACTAACTATTTTCAATCTTGTACACTTTACATGTTTGAACATTTTTTAATTTGTTTTTTTAACTAAACATTTTTTTATCATTTAGACATTTTTAGATTCTAATATTTTTTCGATTTGAACATTTTTAAGTTAGAAAAAACCAATTTTGAATTTTTTTTAGTTTTAAACATTTGAAAATCTAAACTAAAAAAAAGAGAAGCAATACCTTTTATTGGGTCGCTTGCGGCATTGGACGAATCACTTGAGCGGCACCTTCCTCGCTCCAGTTAAGAGCAAGAAATAGGGGCACCTGACGGCTCTCCGGGATTCCTTTACACCGAGCAAGTTGGTGCCTACGAGGGGCCGCACACCCCTAGTCGTGTATGGGCCTGACTCATTTTTTCCTATTTTCGTTTCCGTTTGTGTGTTTTTTCATTTTTATTTTTTTGTGTTGTTTTTTATTTCTTTTTGATGTATCTTTCCTTTTTTGTTCAAATGAAAAAGCTTAAATTCGAAAATAATTCAAATTGAGAAAACATTCAAACTTGGAAAATATTCAATTAAAAAAACAAATTTGACAAAGTTTAAGTTTTAAAAAATCTTATTCAAAAAATATTCAGTTTTAAAATATGTTTATATTCTAAAATATGCAATTTTCGAAATAAAAAATTAAAATAAAAAACAGAAAAATGTTCAAGTTTAAAAATGTTCAAAATTTGAAAATATTTAGAAGAAAAAATGAATTTCCAAAACTAAAAAATAAAAAAAAATAAAATTTAAAAGTTGCAAATTTTGAAAAACTTCAGATTTAAAAATATTTCGACTTTTGAAAACATAAAAAGGAAAATAGAAAAGGAAAATATAAAAAAAAGTGAAAGGGAACGATGGGCTGGTCCAAATCGCCCGCGTGAGAGGTGTGTGGTTCTCCGGGAGATGCTATATGGAAATATGAACATTTGGAATAATTTTTGAATTAAAAAAAATTGATTCTGAAAAAATTAATTTTTAAAATCTCATCTAAACGAATTCAAAAAATTTTGAGCTTAATGTTTTGAACACTTTTCGAACTTGAACAATTTTGAAATTTGAACAAATTTCGAATCTAATATTTTTCTAATTTTAGCATTTTTTAATCTCAGTATTTTGAATAGTTTTCAAAATTTGAACAATTTTTGAATCTGAACAATTTTCAGACTTTAAACAATTTTCGAATCAGAACTATTTTCGAAATTTGAACATTTTGAATGTGATAATTTTCAAAAATTTGAACATGTTCAAAAAACGAAAACCAGGTAGAAAATCCAAACAGAAAAACCATTTAGAAGAAGGAAAAACTAGAAGAAGCAAAGCCAACACAGTAATGGGCCTGGCTAAAATAGAAGTGTGCGGCGTCCGATCAGCACCGACTAGTGTTGTATATAGGAATCACCCGGTTCTCCGCTTTGCCACTTTGCTTGGACGAACCGGCGGGCCGCAGAAGCTAGGAAGAATGCATGGGATTTCAGGATGCTTGTTGGTTTTGGGCCCTTGAAAAGAAGTGTTATTGCCATGTCGTGACAGACTCATTATCAGCGTCGTTTTCGTGCTCGCTTCAGCCATGTCGTGACATCCGTCGACCAAAGGAGGAAAACAGGTCTTGGTTAGGTACGGCACCGTCGCTTGATACTGTCAACCAAAATATACTACACATCCTCCTGTTAGACTGTTTCTATATGTCAGCCTATCGATCGATCAGACAATGTCGACTTCACACTGACGTACTGTACATACATGCATAATATATACCCATAAGCTCTGTCAATGTGCCACCAACTCCACGCAGATGCGCACGGCGGGAACGACTAGTATCCGGCGACAACGACCCAACCCCATGTCTGTCCACCTCAGCTAGTTATTGCCGAATCTCCAAAACACTTGTCTAAAAATGACATGTTTAAGCGTATAGATTCACTTATTTTTGGTCAAGTATTTTGTAAGTCAGATGGTTGTCACCAAGTCTTGTTATGCAGATGCCCTACCCAACGAAAACGGATGCAAAGCGACTGGCTGCGTAGTCTTCTTTGCGGCGCGGCAGCAGTAGTGGTGGACTCACTTCGACCTCCTACCAAGCGAGTTAATGGCCACACAACGATGCAGGTTGCCCGGGCCTAGCAATGGGTGCCCGCCTTAATGCGCGCCACCAGACTCTCGGCTGCTTTTAGCATATAAAATGTGACGCTGGGCCATTCCCGCACACAAACCCTAGCCACCGCCCCAACCTCAATCCCAACCATAGCGCCACCATCCATCTTCTCTTCAGCCCCACCTTCTCCCCGAGCGAGCCATGGCTGGTCATAGGGGCCGAGGGTGCAGCAGTGGCAGGGGTGGTCGTGCTGGATCTGCACGCTCGCATTCGCATGCGCGATCACCCTCCCCTACGGAGTGGGAGTGCCCGTTCCACTTCGAGTTCGTCGTGCACATCACCGAGGACCTCGACCGAAAGAAAGTTCCGGATTAGTTCGTGGAGTTTCTCACAGGTCGGGAGCCGGCCTCCATCAACATACAGGAAGACAATTGCGGCGAGAGTGCTGGTGACCCGTTGAGGTGCTGTTTGACGGGGAAGGCAATATCTACCTCGACACCGGCTTCGATAAGTTTTCCCGCGCCCACAACCTGGAGGTAGGATGCCTGCTGGTCTGCCGCTACAAAGGCGATGATGACATGAGTGTCACTGTGTACGACGACTCAGGCTACCGTAGGCACTACCACATCCACAACCCCGATGACGGCAGCGACGAGCAACTGTAGTTCATAGCGAAGAAGGCAAATGGTATCACAATCCACTAGTTAGGTTTTCTCATTTTACAATATTTTAAATTATGTATAATAATGTGTCTGAAATTATGTATCAAAATCTATCTAGATATAACGAAATAAATATTTAAAAACTATAAATGCGCCGTGTCACTGGACCACCCTGAACACAAACGAACGCGAGTGGCCAGATGACCATTTCTGCGTCTGAGCGACCCGAGGCAAACGGATTTACGCTATTATTTTCAGCGTCTAAAATGCATATGATCGCTGGAGATGCCCTAAACAACACCTGTATTCGAAGGTGCACGCAAGGTACCGATCATCAGCTTGAGGCCACCCCGTCGGGTACCTAATCCCTCCCGTCAATCTTGCCTTAAAAACAGGACGATTTACAACGCTTGCGTGTGCCGTCTGCTTCCCAGCAGCACACTTAGCCAATGATGCACACTTAGCCAGACGGCAAAGAAATTCTTGGAGCTCGTCATGCCATACGCGCGAGCCCCACCCAAGCTCCGACGTGCGCGCGCAATGATACGCAGCGTTTGCGCGCGGGTCGCGAGCGTACGCGACGCGGCCGTGGAAGACACAATCATTGATACCGACGACCACCATTAGTTGTAATCAAACGGCAACTAGTAGTACCACTGGTGCGCGGGTGCGACGTACAGTACTACTCATCAGCTCGCCGGTGCTTCGCTAGCTTTGGTTCGTGGAAATCATCACGGCCAAGCCGCGCGAGCGACCGCACTCGCACAGTCATCTTCCGATCCGGAGATGCCATCTTCTGTTTACACGCGTGTGGTGGCAGTCGTCCATCGGCGTGATATTCTGTACTTGTCATACAGACATACAGTGGTCAGAGCGTCAGCCATATCCTAGCGGACCAACACCATCTCTCATCTAATAGACGCCCGACGAAAATGGGGATGAACCACCCCGACCCCACCCAGTAATCCGACGCAAAATGAACGATCTGTTAGCGGAGGCGCCAAAATGATCGGACTGTTTGCAGAGACGCAAACGCGTCCCAAATTTGCAACGCGAAAGCATTTACGCGGACGCGTTGCGTGTCCGCACCCTGTCTTCAAGGACCCGCATGGCAGCGGACGTGAGGGCTGCAGCTTTCGCTATCAATGGCACACCATCTTCAGAAGCCACGCCAGGACTAGCGGGTAGCCATTGGCCTTCTGCGCCGTCATGAATGTCACGCGCCTTCGTGTTCCACATGCGCCCGTCCTTAAAAAGTCACCAGCAACATCCGGCATCGCACACACCTCCCTGACCATGCTTGCACCCGAACAAACCGATAGCATAGCGCACGACCACCACGCCATGGACAAGAAGAAGAACGATCACGAGGCAAGACCGTCGCAGCCGGCGGAGGAGAAGTAGCGGTTCAGGACAATGTTCTTATCTATTTCATACATGTCACACCCGTGTGTCGGGGTATTAGTGACTTGCAACAACGGTCTTGGCAAGTAGGGGTGGTAACACTAGAGAAATGCATTATTGGTGGTGCTCGTCGAGTACCGAGTAGCGATGTTCAGTATGAAACCCCAAGCTTTATTGGTATTTATACCCGGCAATGGCCTTTTTGAAGACATTGATTCTATGAACTAGTTAGACTTCCTCTAGTGTGAAAAACGAGATCTTTGATCGGACAATGACAAAGCTTGCACTCCTGCACTGTTACCTTTTTGAAGGATTTGTTTTAAATGATGTATTTGGTGGTCGTTAGAGTGTTGTTGTTGCGAGTGATTGATCACTGTGGCATAATCTTATTTATTTTATTTTCTCTTTTGGCTGTGTGGTTCGGTCATTTTGTTAGCACATAGGCTGAATGTAATTGATATATCCACAATACAATACATTCCCGTTATAAAAAATCATGGGTTTGACAACTTTATGATGTTGAGTTGTGTAATTCAGTGTATTTATTGAACCGGGGCTTCAGAAAGAGAAGTGTTCTCTGAAAAATGTGGATGTTTTGTCCAACAATGTACCTGAAAACCTATGTTTGTTTGATTTATGAATTAGGCAATTGTTCAAGCTTCTTGTCTTTTTGGTACAAGTAAGAACTTCCTGGATTGAAAATTTTGCTAAGATGATGCGCATTTTATGAAGTTTGATCATTTCCCCTACTCCCTGTCGCAAACAACAACGGATAATACTTGAAATTGAAGAAACTTCTAACACAATTTGTATCATGTGTTCGCCACCTCCATTCCTCAAAACAAGGCATATATTTTTTCTAAAAAGTAAAGAAATTCTAACTTCGACCAAGCTTATAGAAACTATAATACTATGTAGATATCATGTAAAAATGTACTTTATTGTGTATTTAATGATGTTGATTTAAGATTGTAGATGTTAATAGTTTCCCCGTAACCTTTGTCAGTCTTTCATTGTTTATCTTTGATCAAAAATTATAGGGAGAAGTCCAATTTGCACCCCTCAACTTGTCTCAGAGTTCACTTTCCAACCCTTATATTTGAGTTGGTTCAAGTTACATCCCTGAATTCCTTAAATCGTTCAGAATACAACCCTTGACCGTTTAATAGGTTTACCTGGTTTTTCTTGCTAGAGGTTTTTTCATGTACTCCAACCCAACATCTTACATGTACAAGTATTCATGTACCTCCTCGTACATACATCTTCGTCATGTATCTCTCGTCAATCTAGCGTCGCCATGTTCCTACCCAGGCTACCATCGGTGCCCTGCTTGGCTGCAGTCGTGTCCCTGCTGAGGCTACTGCCGTGGCTGCGGCCTTTCCCCTGCCCAGGCCGCCGCCGTGCTATTGCCAGGGCCACAGTTGGATATTCACTGCCTGACCAATTGGCTTAATTAAGAAATGAACCAAAAGAATTGAATTACAACAAATCCGCAGTTAGATATTGTGCCTGATTATGGCTTAATGAATCACATGAACTTTTTTACCTCCCATGCACATGTATGTCTAGCAAAGGAACTGAGACTGATACACTTAATCGTAGCTTTTGCTGCAGCGTCGCCGTTGCCATTAGAGGGCGATGTCCGTACCACCCAGCTTTACTTCACGGTCAGACACTAAGACTCAAAGTCTCACAAGTTCATGGAGGCCGGCTTCACACGTTTGCCGGCCGGCCTGCATCCAACCCATCTCGTATATAGGCACAAGACGCATAACACTGCACGATCGATCGCTCCTCCTCGATCGCCCTGTGCGGCGACGAATGCCCAACCCTACTAGCGGACTGCAGTCTGAAACTCTGGAATCTAGATACGTGCACTGAGGACATGTACTTTGGAGAGACAATACATATGTGCTGATGACATGTATGGTTTGGGTTAAACGATGACATGGTAAGAAAAACCGGATCAAAACCTATCAAGTCCAGGTAAGGGTTGTATTTCGAACGGTTTATGGAGTTTAAGGGTTAAACTTGAACCAAAGCAAAGATAAGGGTTGTAAAGTGAACATTGAGACAAGTTCAGGGTTGTAAATTGAACTTCTCTCAAAATTATACGCCCCATTTTAAGAAACGGGTGTGTAGCAAGCAATGAGGACATATGCCATTCAAGCTTTATTATATCATCGCAACACAGGGGTATTAAGCTAGTAGTGTTTACACTTTGGACCTGACGGCACACAGATCTTATTTTAAAGGTTATTTTGAACTCTTCAGCTCCATTCCTCCTAGCTACTAGCTAGCTACCTAATCCAACATGCCCACTCCTTCGTTATGGAACAGTCAAACCCCAGGCGTGTCAGCATGTTCCGGCCGGGAAGGAAAATCAACGGGGAAAAGACTTTTGCCCGTCGTCTTCATCGCAATTGGCGACATGATGTGTTTTTTTTAGATGAGGTGGTATTCGGTTTGTGGCACCAAATTAACGACCCGCAGATGGTGCTTATAAAATGGGGCGAGAGTGATATCTTGGCCGTTGGTGTCGCTTAGGGATTCGAGTCAGTTGTTGACCAAACTGCATGCAAGTGTCTGTATATCAGGGTATTCAGAGTTTAGCAGTTTTTCTGCATAGACGTATTGCACAAAAGATTCCTTTGGGTGGGACCCGACCCTGCACAGGGCGCACAGGCCAGCACATGCCCCTGGCCTCTGAGCTCGGTGTAGAAGAAATCTTCGCCCTTTTCCCTGGCTCCGCCGCCGGCAAAGCCGCGATTTCCTTTCATCTCCATCTGCTGCTTTCGGAGGCAAGTGAGAGGAGAGTCTGGTCTTCCGTCGACGGCGTTTTGGTGGTGTCAGCGCCGCCGCGTCGAATAAGTTTGCGGCAGCTCCTACCCTTTGACGGCGGCGTTTGAGTCAGGTCGCATCTTTGACGGCGGCGTCGGGGAGCTGGTCCGGCCTGGTAGTCGTGGCTCCCTGGGGACGGCCCTTTTGGTGTCCTCGGGCGTGGCTGGCGAGGCGCCGGCGGTGGCCACGCTTTGGGCTTGTGTCCTCGGGCTCGTGCCTCGCTTCGATGGCGGTGGGCTCCGTCGCCATTGACGAGTTCTGGAGGTCTGTAGTCAGTGGGAAGCGCCGGCGGTCCGGCCTGTCTCGCTTGGTGTCCGCGGTGGCTTCCCGGCGTGAAAGAGGAGCCGGGCCTGCAGAAATTCCGATTTCTTTCCGAGGCTTGCGGCGAGTTCGGTTGCACAGCAACGTCAAGGATCTGATTGCTTTTTAAAATTTTTGTGGAGGTTGTCTGTGCATTTTTCCAGGGATTGGTCTTGTACTTCTGGAATCTTCGGGTGTGTGCACGTTGGATGTACTCTGTTCTTTAATATAAGTCACGTGTGTTCTTCTAAAAAAACATTGCTGATTGTATAGAGTTCTTCCAATTTTGCACCTATGACATATTCATAAAGTCCTGTGCGTTTCAAAAAAAAAAGTTCTGTGCTTATCCATAAATTGCAAAGATTCTCTACATACTGATATGAAGAGTTCTACTTTTTGTCTCACAGAGTACATATAATATATCTATGAAGTCCTGTGCATTTATAGACGCCAGTGATTTTCAACGCTGCGATTGTAGAGTTCTTCCATATTATTATACTAAGTCCGTATACTATCTTCACAAGGTTTCATGACTTTTCTCAAGAACTCGGGTGACGAATCAAATCAACGGAATCTGGTCACGTTGGAATCAGCAAACCGGAGCATAGAGCAACCCTAAATCAAATTAGCAAATTCGGCTGTTTATCTTTTTTTTTTGTTTGCTAATTCGTCAAATACATAGCAAATTACCTACTAAGGATATCTCTAGCTAGCGACGTGACGTGGACTGGCGGACAGACTGCGCACGCTCCAGCGGTGCGATCTAAATAGACTAGCTCGCGCGGATCGACCTATCCGTTCATCAAATTTGGGCTGTCGATGAGTCGTGTCAAACAATGCGCGTCCTCCCTAGAAGATTCCGGTCCCACTCCTGCCACGGGTACCACCGGCAAGAAGCCGGACGAGCATCGGGTTGAGTCGGACAAGCGCACATGCCGAAGAGGATCTGCCGCCAAGTTGGAAGAAGAGCTGCTCAGGGCGAACAAGCGCGTCATCGCCCAACGTGCGTATGCCGACGGTGAGTTGCTCGTGTAGAAAGACGCATAGCAGGCCGTCATGATGATGAAGTAGGAGGCACCGAGCATGGCGTTCAGCCATGGTGTGGTTATCCCTCTAGCTCCCCCTGGCCATGTCGTGGCCGGCACATCATTGACGAGCTCCGCAAGTCTACGTTGAGCGGCCGGCCTTCACCAGGCCCGCATACGCTATCCCAGGGAGGCGGTCACGGGAGGGCTGGATGCACGTTGTCCAAGCTAGGTGATCCCCGCGCGACGTCGTCCGAGATGTCTAGGCAAGGCATCAACCTCAATCACTCCCAATGCTGGACAATCATCGCTCGAGGCAACGAAGAAGCAACGACGAATCTCTACCGCCGATATGCCGCCGCCAGTCAACATGTTTGATAGAATGACGGACGAGCTACCTTCGGTGAGCAAGAAGGTAATTTCTTGCCCATTGCCCCGCCTGCCAACTTGATCTTATAATTGTTTTCCATTGCTAGTCGGTACTGCTCGTGGCTTGTCATGGCCATTATGTGTGTAGAACATGGAGAACAATGGTGAGGCCCTCTTGCATGACATGATCAACAAAGACGACGACTACGCTCAATATGACGAGACTCAGTATGACCAGGCTCATGAGGGCAACTCCATTGTAAATCAACCATTGTTTGGCAATGACGACTTCACCCAAGCCATGGGAGACGGCGTTAGCCAAGCCATGGCCAAGTTCATCACCCAAGTCACAACCGCGACACTGGCCACATCACTTTCTGCGACGGTTTCATGTAGTACCGTGTGTATCGATTTGGATAACCGCCGGTGTATCATGATGTGGTGCACCACCAAAATTGTACACCATACATACATATCACTCAATCATGGGCTGATTCATACAAGCACGGGCATGGCGTACCACAAGCGTCGTTATGTGTTGCACCACAACGATCGTACATCGTACATACGTAAATCTCAACAATTCATACAAGTAACATGTAGTACCTTTCGTGTCGATTTCGAATGACCGCCGGGTACCAACTTGCGTCGCACCACAGGGATCGTACATCGTACATACGTGTAGCTTAAACATGGGCTGATTCATACAAAGCATCCATCTGCGTCGCACATGCATCGACATGATTTTGCACCACAAAAATGCGTACACCATACATACGTAAAACCTCCACAACTAACCCGTTGCATGGACCCAAGCCCCCCCCCCCCGAATATACATGGATCCCATGGGGTCCTTGCCACGATTGTCGTTCCGTACATGATTCCGAAACATGTAGTACCATGCGTGTCGATTTGGATGACCGCCGGTGTACCAAGATATGTGAAACCATGACGTCCTTAACACAATTACCTTTCTGTACAATACACCATACATACCTAAACCCAACCCTGACCCCAACCCCTAACCCTAACACTAACCCTAACACTAACATTAACCCCAACTCCTAACCCTAACCCTGAACCCCCCACCCCTAACCCTAACTCTAACCCTGACCTAACCCTAACCCATAGCCCTAACCCTAACCCATAGCCATAGCCCTCAACAACTAATCCGTTGTATGGACCCATGCCGCACGAAGATGTGTGAAACCATGAGGTCCTTAACACAATTATCTTTAAGTACAAGATTCGGTAACATGTAGTACCTTGCGTGTCGATTCGGATGGCCGCCGGTGTACCAACTTGCGTCGCACCACAAGGGGCGTACATCGTACATACGTATAGCTCGAAAATGGGCTGATTCATACAAAGCATCCATCTGCGTCGCACATGCATCGACATGATTTTGCACCACAAAAGGCGTACACCATACATACGTAAAACATCAACAACTAACCCGTTGCATGGACCGTGCCCCCCGAATATACATTGATCCCATGGGGGTCCTTGCCACGAGTGTCGTTCCGTACATGATTCAGAAACATGTAGTACCAAGATGGTCGTTTTGGACGACCACCGGTGCACCAAGATGCGTTATATCACAAAAGAGCGTACACCACACATACGTGATACTCAAACATGGGTTGATTCATAATAGCATCCATCGGCATCGCACATGCATCGGCATGCGTTGCAACACAAAATGCGTACACCATACATACGTAAACCTCAATAACTAAACCATTGCGTGGACCCATGCCCCTCTCGCGGGTGAAACCATGAGGTCCTTAACACAATTGTCTTTCAGTACAAGATTCGGTAACATGTAGTGCCTTGCGTGTCGATTCGGATGACCGCCAGGGTACCAACTTGCGACGCACAACAATGAACTTACATCGTACATACGTATAGCTCGAACCTGTGCTGATTCATACAAGCTACGTAAACCTCAACAACTAAATCCGTTGCATGCCCACGAAGACATGCGAAAAAACATGAGGTACTTAACACAATGGCCTTTCAGTATGAGATTCAGTAACATGAGGTACCTTTCATGTCGATTTCGGATGACCGCCGGGGTACCAACTCGCATCGCACCACAAGGATCGTACATCGTACATACGTATAGCTCGAACATGGGCTGCGGCATACAAAGCATCCATCTGCGTCGCACATGCATCGACATGATTTTGCACCACAAAAGGCGTACACCATACATACGTAAAACCTCAAAACACCTAACCTGTTGCATGGACCCATGCCCCCCGAATATACATGGATCCCATGGGGTCCTTGCCACGAGTGTCGTTCTGTACATGATTAAGAAACATGTAGTACCATGCGTGTCAATTTGGATGACCGCCGGTGTACCGAGATGCGTTACACCACAAAGAGCGTACACCACACATATGTAATAAATCATAGTGCCATATAGTCCTTATCAAAGTTCATACAACGTACATCGGGGTCAATCGTTTAATTCCTTCGCCGTCTATTCATCGGTACAATAGGCAATTCATGGGTTGATTCATAATAGCATCCATCGGCATCGCACATGCATCGGCATGCGTTGCAACACAAAATGCGTACACCATACATACGTAAACCTCAAAACCTAATCCGTTGCGCATACCCATGCCCCACGAAGACATGTGAAAACATGAGGTACTTAACACAATTGCCTTTCAGTACAAGATTCAGAATCATGTAGTACCTTTCGTGATGATTTCGGATGTCCGCCGGGGTACCAACTTGCGTCGCACCACAAGGATCGTACATCGTACATACGTATATCTCGAACATGGGCTGCGGCATGCAACGCATCCATCTGCGTCGCACATGCATCGACATGATTTTGCACCACAAAAGGCATACAACATACATACGTAAAACCTCGACAACTAACCCGTTGCATGGACCCATGCCCCCCGAATATACATGGATCCCATGGGGTCCTTGCCACGAGTGTCGTTCCGTACATGATTCAGAGACATGTAGTACCATACGTGTCAATTTGGATGACCGTCGGTGTACCAAGATGCGTTACACCACAAAGAGCGTACACAACACATATGTAATACTCATAGTGCCATATAGTCATTATCAAAGTTCATACAAGGTACATCTGGGTCAATCGTTTAATTCCTTTGCCGTCTATTCATCAGTACAATAGTCAGGGTAAAAAAAAAGAGATCTGTATCACGTTATGTGCTGATAAGAACTACTGTATACATTAATTTATGACTAAACTTTAATGCACATAAAAAATGAGCTTGTCTACTGTTACACTAAACGCAATACATTGAATTGTGTTCTGTAGACCAACTCAGCTTAGTTTGGCCTTCATCCTACAAAATTGAAGAATGAAAGTCCTGCTGCTGTAGCATAGCTGACTTTAGTCCTCGATATAATAGGATCCGGTCGCATTGAAAATGACTGATTGATAACAATGCAAACCGTCCGAAAAAATAATATGGCGTAGCTTATTGTCGATTCAATAAACTCTGAATTGTATTCCGCGTGGGACCATAACATCATTGAGTGACTATATGCTAACAAATAAAATCATGCTGTGCAACAAAAGAAAACATATCTTAACAAAGTAAACTCGCTTCATATAGGCTGTACCAAGCAAAACATCTCCTAGTCACTAATTATTCAGGTTAAACTGACCAAAACCAACCTACTAGAACCTCGTCATTCCCTGGGTAACAAATCAGCATGCATTGCTTCATTCAAAAAAATGGGGTAACTGCCCAAAGGTACAAACCCACCTCTGTGTAGTGTTACATGCACAGAAAAAATGAACCAGACCCATCTCAATGGTTGACAGAACACCCGCCATCTGTACTGCCTATTACAAAAAATAGGTCCAGCGAGCCAATGAATAATACCTCCTTTATGATTGGATCGCGTAAAAAAAAATCAGTTAACACGAGGTGTGTTAGGCTGAACTAGAAACCAGTGATTAAACTCACCAGTTCGTCACCGTATACCCCTTTGATATACACACATTCTTCTTATGACCAACTACTCCACAGTTGGAGCACTGTGCCTCTCGCCTAGGCTTCTTAGAGCTCCTCTCCACCGAGGGGCAAGTCCCAGCATTGTGATGCCTGCTGCGGCACACAGAGCAGAAGCGAGTCCTTGGCACACTCACCTCGTATCCAGGCTTCGCTCTTGCTGAAGTCTGATCATGGCTTGACATCCACAGGCCATTGACCTTGTCTTGTCGTGCCTTGGTGACCCCTGTTATGAATGACCATGAAAATATGTGATTCAGTGAATCCATACAAAGGAAACTATGTATGATTTGAAAGTGCATAACTTCAGGGAATGACCGTGCTCTACAAATATGCTAGTATATACAACGGGCCGGGGAGGACATACCGCGCAGCCGCATAGGATTTCCTGCATTGTCAAGCTCTTTACTATATTCTTCCGCGACGTCCCGTATCTGATTCCAAACCCAACCTCCCAGGAATATAGGTTGTAGAAGTCAAATGCCTCTGCTAGTGAATCAAACTCCAACCCTGACACAGGAGTGACGACCGCGTCTGATTTCCTGTCGCCGAATTTCCTTAGTTTTGATTCAAGAGCACTTTTCCTGCCATTTGTTGATGTTCGAAAGTCAGGAATCTTTCCGACCCGGGGCCTGTCAACGGCACATACGAAAAAAGGTTAATGCTGGTGAACTTGACAAACTCAAATAATAGCCCTATGGGTACGAACATCATCCTAATGAAAAAAACATGCGAGAAGTAGAATGTGTCCATTACTGGACAAAGGCGTGTAAACACTGTCTTAACTTTTCCTTACATAATTCCAGTTTTAATGTACCCCGTAGATATACCAGTACAAGCATTTGTTCACACCCCCAGTATGGTAATCTTCATAACCACAATTATCGGATCTGAGTAACCTTATGCTAGTAACAAAGAATACTGCTCGGATAGCATATGGTAAAAAAGATCAGGTTTATGACAAAGCAGATTCCATCTCTGGCATTGAAAAATGGCACGCACCTCTTCTCCCATGTATGCGCGACTGAAGGCTTCTCGGCTGCGTTGTCTGAAGGGCCACCAGGCAATTCTTCATCTATATCGATCACGAGTGGCCTGCAATTATCATTTATATGGGAATTGATTAACTCAAGCACAACATCTGCCATAGTCTATGTGCACACCCCCTCAGACACACACCAGGAATAACAAACTAACTGCAATGACTCAATATTCCCGGCAGCTGGGATAACACGTAAGCAAACAGCCGCTGGCGCATACCTCTTCTTCGATGTCTGAGTGTCTTGTGGCCTCTCTGAGCAATAATCCTCATGTGTATTCAGATCCTCCCCATCAGATGAGCTGCATAAACAAGTGCATCTCTAACAAAATCAGACATCGTGACCTCAGCATACATCAGAATACTGCATTCTGTATGCTCAGGATTATGATTTTTTAGCCTGTAAACAATCAACATACCTAATCACCGTTTGTGTTGACACGTTTATTTCGGTGTATAGACCAGGTGGAAAATCTCCCTCCAACTCTTCTGGAACAAAATCACAACCCCTGAAAAATATGAAGTAATCAGTGCCCCCGATCAACTGTATTAATCCTTATCAAACATATACTGAGACAGTGGCCCTAATATAATGTCTCCACCGTCTAATAATGTATGTGATACAAAAGCACCCTTATATCCAGAAACTACACGGTTCTCTCCAAGATGGAAAACCCAAACAGTAAGACATCTTATCCAACACCCCAAGCTGACCCCGATCCCTCGATTGCTACTCGCCGTGTACCAACCATACCAAATCATGGATTAACAGACCCTGTTGCACCCTCCATCTCGCTCTATGCCCTCGGGAACAAACATAGCATTGAGCACCTTTATACAGAGATACCAGAGAATCATATCGTGCGGGTGCAGAGATATCCATCTCACTGGTATATTATCTACTCTTGTTATGAGATACCCACATGACCCGCTCTTGGTTGATACCTAACGAACGCCGTTGGTAGAGGCAGGCTAAATCCTCCCCCCCTTAACCGCCGCTACTGACGAAACTGACGAAATCAGGACCTAATTGGAGGTGTGGTTCAGTAATAATACAAACTGTCAAACAAGGGCTCACATGTTGCCCCATGGCTCCGGGGATCTCGGCGAATCTGTGCAGCTGGGAGCGCCGTCTTCCGTCGATGCCCTGGAACCTCCGTCCAGTCCGTCATATAGCTCGCCGGAGCCGCCGCCGCCACTGCCGCTCCCGGAGCTGTTTGACTCACCGCTCCGGGTTTCCGTGTACAAGCGGAATTCCGCCGGGATTACCTCTTCTCTTTCGATCCATCCCGAATCTACACCTGGAAACCCCATGCTGGAGGAGGAATCGGCGGTCAGCATCAGCTGCGGCGCGGAATCAACCAAAACTCGGCAAAAAAGAGACGATGCGGAACCACGGAACGAACCTGAGAAGCAGCTCGGTGAACCCTTGCGCGCCTCCATGGTGCTGCATCGCCGGCTCCGTCTGAATCTGGAGATCGAGTCAGCTCCTGGGTTGGTGTGTTCTGTGAGCGCCGAGATGCCCGGAGGTCGCGAGATGCCGGAGGATTTTGAACTGCTCTTTCATGGTCGCCGCTTGTCCTAATCGACCCCACGCTGCGGGCCACCACCGTATATACGGACCAGTACACCGTTCGTATACGAAAGGCTCTCTCTGTATTGTCGGAAACGCCGGTCAACTCTTCCGGACGTGGGGCCAGCACGCGAATCTTGGAACTGCCCCGGACGGCCACGATTTCACTTGCGCCCCATTTTATAAGCTACAACGCATTTTCGCCAAATTAACAAGAAATTTTGTGCTGTTTTCTCTGTATAATTTAGGGCTTCAAGTTTTTGATTGAATAGAGCTACGAATATTTGCCAGAAAATGTAGCACCAATTTTGATTAAATGTGGTTTCAATTTTTTTGATTAAATGTAGGCTAAGATGGAGATAGTACTTGGATCCCGAAGTACTTGCATTTTTCAAGAGATTTTTTTCGATAATAGGTGCTCCAAGATATATGTGAACATACAGTTGACTTGCAAAACACATATGCTCATATCGATTTTCTGCAACATGGAGGAGGCACGCAATAGACGTAGAAATTAAGTTTTTTCTTATAAGGTACCGCAAGATTTAAACCTTAAAAATCCAACACAAATATCTTATGAATATGTGACAAAGAGGTGAAATCTTGTCGTTGATTAACACAGTACATCCTTTATTTCAAATTATAAGATGCTCTACCTTTTTTGAATCGAATATGTTTGGACGTATTTCACTGTTGTCGTATAAGTGGAGTCAGGCGGTATCCCTAGACTAACATGCACCCTTTCAGGTTTCAGCCCACGACGACAGTGGCACTCAGATGTGAAGACATGCATCAAAAAATTCTAACCGACCTAACCTATCGGGATGCACCACGGTTTCACGAAGACTCCTAACCAGACATACATCAAACAAAGACCAGAAGATCTATGTGGCGCACAATACTCCTAAGACCCATCGTGCAACATGAAGACACCTATCACCAACGCATATATATACCGAAGACATTCGTTCGGAAGACAAAGTTCAACATCTACACCAAGTTGCATATACCTAAGACCGTCTGTCCAGAAGATAGAGTTCAACATCTACACCAAGTCTCCACGTAGCATCTATAGCCATAAACCTTATCTATCTGTTGAACGTAGGGTGCATCTATAAGCCTGTAAGGTTCGTCTTGAGTCTTGTACAATCTTGTGATCGCACAAATAGCAAAGTCTGAGAGAAGGTCTTCATCTACATCATGTTTTTTGGTCCAAACATGTTAATCTGATCCACTTGTCGGAAGTGAGATTGATTTGGGATCATGGAAAAAAATCCTTGTACCGAAAAAATCCGTGTACCGAAAAAAATCCTTTGCATCCGCGAATTTTCTAGACATTGATACTTTGATTCTGATCTTCGGAAGTGAGATTGATTTGGGATCATGGGAAAAAAATCCTTCGTCATGTGTGTATGTTCACTCATGTATGTCCATATGTAGTACTCATAGAAATATCTAAAACATCTTGTAATTCGAAACTATGAAGTACTACCTAATTTGATGGAAAATTAATTTACTTCATTAAAGCACAGAGGGTCATAGGGTACCTCATGGGTTAGACATTTCCACATTTAGTCGTTAGGGTTTATGTCTTGCGATACTTCATAAAAAAACAATTCCTTGTCTACCCGCGTAGAAAAATTATTTTGGAATATGGCCCACTAGGTTCGACCAATCGAGAATGGCGCCAAAATTGTGCAGGTCGGTACCAAGAATGCATGGCTCTAAGCTAGAGTCGCGCCAAAGCGCTTGGAGCCAAAGCAAGATCGGTGTCAATGGCATTGGCACTGAACACCTTGGGTCATTTCATTCTTAGTTTCCTCGGTGCCGATCTACAAAGATTCAACGCCCTTATCGATGGTGCAGGACCAACCGCCCAAGGATCAGATTTTGAAATAGTTTCGTCGAGGAGGCTTAGGTGTGATTAGTTTTGCCGAAGGAGCCTACAAGGGATTGGTTTTTTTGCGCGGGAATCAAGGATGAGTTGTAAGCGCTTTTTTGTTTGTTTGTGGATGCCACCATGCGCCGGTTCTTTGACTCGGAACAAAACATTACAATATAGTGAAAATACGCAATGAGACATGGGTACTTATGAACCCTATAACTTGACGGCCCCAAAATTCATATTTCTAGTGCTCCCACGGTTCATATCCAAAATTTCCATATCCAAATTCAAAAGTATGTAGCTCACTCAAATAATAAATGGTCTAAACGAAACTCAACCTTCCAAAATTTCTCTAACTTAGTGATGTGATAACTATGTAACTTAGTACCGGAGTAAGTTTAAACCGGTTCAGGTGTACCCATGTGCATAAAATTAGCGGTGCTGATATAGTGATTGCAACTGGTTGTACGATCAAGTTTCATTGGGTACGTAGGCAGAATGTCACAATAACTAAACCAGGCTAACCAAAAGCAAGCAGCCAGTGAGTTCCTATCGCGGCGTGATCAGGTGGGGGCTTCCCACTCGCAGCAACAGGGACATGTATATCCATGGCCATCAAACCCGGGCGGTCGGTCCACATTCCCCGCTGAGACAACTAAACCTCCTCTGCTCTTCTGCTCCTGATTTTGTTGGGTTGCTGCGAGGATCTTGCAACTGCAACCACTCCTCAACGGCCCCAACCCCGACGCGCCCGCCCGCCATTTTTCTATCCTCTATCTAAATTTAAATTAAACTGCGGTGAGAACAGAGACGGCAGGTAATCCATTTTCTTGGTCTGTTGTTGGTGTTAACTTTTGTTTTCTCCTTCTTGAGAAGACAAATTTCGTTCTTTAGGGGACCGGGCAAGCAAAAGCATCATCATCCAAGTCTCTCTGCAAGAATATGTAATCACCAACCTTTACCACCTTTGCTTTGATCCCATTGCCTTTACCTTTCTTTCTTCGCCTCCCTCCCTCCATAGCTTCCTTCTTTTCCCCCTTTATTCCCTGCCTAGTTGCTGCTGCTTTGCGAGCATTGCCCACACTCCGCTCGCTCGCACACGGCATCGCCATTGCACCCAGCACGCAAACCGTAGGCCGATCATGAAGGAGTTTTCGTACGAGGAGATCGAGGCGGCGACCGGCGGCTTCGCGGCCAAGAACGTCGTCGGGAAGGGCAGCCATGGCTGCGTGTACCGGACAAGGCTCAGGGTTGGCACCGGCAGGAAGGCCGTCACCGTCGCCGTCAAGAGGGCGTCGCACCCGCAGGGGGAGGCCAAGCTCGCCAACGAGATCGCCGTGCTCGCCGCCGCGCGCCACCTCCCGGGCGTCGTCACCCTCCTCGGCGTCGCGGCGCCGCCGCCCGGCAAGTCGTCACTGCTCGTCATGGAGCTCATGCCCAACGGCTCGCTGCACGACCTCCTGCACCGGTCCCCGCGCCCCCCGCCGTGGCCGCGCCGCGTGGAGCTCGCGCTCGACGTGGCGCGGGCCCTGCGCGCGCTCCACGGCGCCGCGCCGCGCGTCATCATACACCGGGACGTCAAGACCGCCAACGTCCTGCTCGCCCGCGACGGCCGCGCCCGCCTCGCCGACTTCAGCCTCGCCGTCAGGGTCCCCGACGACGCCGCCGCGGCAGGCGCGCCGGCGCCAGCGGGCACGATGGGGTACCTGGACCCGAGCTACACGGAGCCCGGCCGGCTCGGCCCGGAGAGCGACGTCTTCAGCTTCGGCGTCGTGCTGCTCGAGATCGTCAGCGGCCGCAAGGTCATGGACATGAACGCCTCCCCGTCGTCCATCGTGGCATGGGCCGTGCCGCTCATCCGCGCCGGCCTCGCGCGCCAGGTGTTCGACGGGAGAGTGGCCGCGCCCCCTACCGGCGGAGTCGACGAGGCCGCGATCGCCCGGGTCCTGGACGTCGCCGCGCGGTGCGTGTCGGTGGTCGTGGAACAGCGGCCCACGATGTCGGAGGTGGCGTCCGAGCTGCGAGCCGCGCTCGAGAGCGCCGGGTGGCACCGCCGCCGCGGGATGGACGCCGTGGAGAGGGCGTACAGGCGCGTCGCGTCGTGGGGAACGCGGGTGCGCGCCAAGACGACGACGAGGAGGAGCAAGGTGGAGTGCACCGAGCTGTCGTCGGGGTCGTCGGAGGGGAGCAGCAGCCGCGCGGACTCCTGCCCTACACCGTCGTCGCGTTCCAACAGCATACGACTCATCAGATAGGCTGACCCTGCAAAACATAGGCGCCCGTTCCAACGGAACGTGCGACTATTTTTTTTCCGTTTCAAAAATCTTCCATGAATTGAACTGTTTTCCGGATTTTACCGGGATTGCTAACGTTAGTTAGGCTATATATTCTCGGATAAGTTAGATCGTCATGGTAACGACTGTTTGTTTGGTTGTGTGCATAGATGTGTATATGTTGCTGTCAACACATGGGTTGTAACTTGTAGTATGGAGGAACTACACCCATGTTTGAATTGAACCTCCTGCTTTTGACTTCAACAAACGGGGATCCATTTCTTCGTCTCTGTGCCTGTCACATAAGTCCAAATAATTCTTTACAATACTCTGTCAAAGTAGGAATATAATAATACAAAAAAGCACTAGCATTTTTCGATAACAGTGGAGTACAGGGCTTATGCCTTGAGTACCGGCGCACACATGTACACACTACATAAGTCACCCCGTCTTCTGCGAACCCATCTTCGGAGCAGGGTCTATGCAATGATCTTGTCATGCCTTTCATGACGCCAGGTAGTGCCACCGTCCGGCGCATGTCCATCATCTCGCTTTCGCCGTCGAGACCCCGTTGTGCCACGCCGCCGAAACTCACAATCTTCAAAGCGGAAGAACCCACACCGCACTACCTTCGGTCCCCTCCATCCAGCATGTGTTCCAAAATGATACCCCCAAGAGGGATAACAACACCGAAAGTGCCTCCATGTCCGACACCTGGGTGGGATGCGGAAGAATAGCAACGGCGACACCTTCAACAAGGTAATGACGTCCGCAAGCGTTGCCATCGTCGGCCCAACCGCATTGGAGCTTGCTCTCACGTCCATCATCAACGCCTCCAGGTCCGTCGCGACCAGCAGTAGATTGGTAGGGTAGGCACGCCACACGACATTCGCCGGCATTGCCTAGCTAGGAACCATCCTGGGCACCATAGTCCCAACGGACCGACCTGCAGGAACCACCATCCAGGTCTTGTCGCCGCCATCCTCCATGCAACCATAACCTTGCGTCTTCATCCGACCGATTAGCGGGAGGGTGGGGAAGAAATAAGGGGGTGGTGGCACTCAAGGGCTACACCCGGGTCGTATTTGAGAGGCTAGTACGTAGTATCTGGCTAGTTGTACGGACGGTCCAACGTATTGCCTATTGGAACACCGAATTAAAAAAACATAGGAATAGGGGGGAAAATACAAGAACCAAAACCACAAGAAAACTTTAAAAACGTTCGTTTGGATGTCACACATGAATCTTACACACAATGAGATGAAAAGATGATGAAAGATCTCATGTTAGTTTTCCTCCAAAATTCATATGAAATAGCCTATCCCATAGGAATTTCAAAGGAGTCCTTTGTTCCAAACGACACTATAAGAAGTCTTCCTATAAAGAATCAAATTCTCCAAAATCCCTATGTTTTTCGTTTGTTCCAAACGGGCCCTTAGACATGGTAGTTTTCTCCAATTGACACATTTTGCCCCCTCTCTTAAATTTGAACCTAGGTCCGTCCCTGGCTAGCTGCCCGCGTCAAAATTCTGAACCAGACAAGTTAGATAGGAAGCTGAGAAATCTGGCACGGGTAGCTCATGGATTCAGGTTAACCTAGGGTTGAGCAGTAGTAGATCGTGGACTTTTTGGCTTTGGCCACGAGATGGTCATTATTATTTTGCTCCAACTGCACGTACCGTACACACACTGTACATGTGTAACGACGAATAAAAGCTGTTTGCATGCAGTTCTTGATCTAGATACGCTAGCGACGACGATGGATGACTGAATGCATGCACTGGTAACCCATAAAAGTTCGCCCGTCACATAATCCTTCTGCGAATCTACTTTTCCTACGCGCTCTGCTTTCTCTTTCTTTCTCGCTACCAATTTTGGCTGTGTTACCTTTTTTCTTACCTAGCTAGGTAGTGAAAGAGAGAGAGAAAGAAGGATAGATGCATGCCACCTTTTCCAAATGAGAAATGTGATGAATCCTAGCGCTTGAAGTACTCGTGATTCCTTGCGTGTGCATTGAGGGTTGAAACTCTGAAATGCACAATAAAAGCATTGTACTTCTTTTTCGAGCAACTAGAGGGGGTTTGGGCTTTTCATCAAGAATAATACTCAAATTGACCAGTATATAAGGTGATGAAAACCTCTCCACCAAACGTGTTGTTCAGAAGAAGTCTCGTCGGTCCTAGACAAACATCTTGGATGCTTTATTACAGCGCCTGGACTCGGTTCACCGATGAATTTCATTGGAATATAAACAAGACCAAGTGGCAAATTCTCGGAGAATTCTATATATAAAGCTTTAATCCTACCTCATATACCAGCTCATAATAATTTGAAATTTTAGAAAATGAAGATCCCGCTAAAAACAAAGGTTTTTGCGTGTATCTTCCTCGAGGGGTAATCCAAACCAAAAACAAACTTGGCACAATTGCCAGGGAAGCAAAAAATGTGTTTTTTTTTTATCAAGATGGGACTATAAAGCACATATTCTTCTAATGTAAATTAGATAGATCTATATGGCTAGCCATCCAGATAGGTTGTATCATATATCCACCACAAAGCGTTGCGAATATATTCGATAATTGGTTTAATGGTGTGGATCCTAGGTTCAAGTTACTTACTAGGATGAAAGCGATTGGCGTTATTTGGTCGCTTTGGTTATGGAGAAATGAAAAAGTTTTTAATGATAAAAATGCTTCTCTTATGCAGGTTATCTATCGATGTATAACTACGGTTCCATTTATGGTCACCTCTACAATGTGTGGAGCATCGCGATCTATTTGTGAAGGGTGTCTACACGGTTGGAGGATGCGGCGAGGGATTCTTTTTAGCTTCCCTGCCAATTGTGTTTTGTAAGGTTGTCTTTGATAAAGATTAGCCCTCGACGAAGATACCAGGCAAAAACCTTTGTTTTAAGTGGGATCTTTATCTTTCAAAATTTTAAATTATTATCAACTGGTATATCACGTTGGATTGCCTTATATATAGAATCCACCAAGAATTTGTCACCCTTGTTTAGATTCCAACGAAACTCATCTGATCCGTGCGACAAGTGGATAGGGTCTAGGCGTTGTATCAAAGCATTCTAAGATGTTTGTCTAGGACCAATGAGACTTCTTTTAAACGAGATGTTTGATGGATAGGTTTCCATCACCTTATATACCGGTCAATTTGAGTATTATTCTTGATGAAAAGCCAAAGCTCCTGCTTTTTTTTTCTAGATATGGGAGCATCGCCCCGGTCTCTGCATGCCATTTATTAGATAAAAGTTACAATCAAGTACTTATTACATATTACATAAAGAGTGTCTGCTAAAAGTTGAGACCAAAAGATGAAACACAAGAAGATGGAAAGTACACAAAAGCTATCGATCTAGAATTCTGCTAGCGTGCCGTCATCCAGTAGCCTGGAAATAGCAGTCCCGAGTGACCTCCAGCAGCCGGTTGCATCTAGTAACCATAGTACCGTGCTGGTCCTCCGGGAGCATGTACGCCCATAGTTGTAGCCAGTGCACCGTACGAAGAATAACCTGCAAAAAATTGGTTCCCTCTGTTTATTGAAGATACTATCATTTCGGCAAGTCCAAATCGGCCAACAAATTGCCGAAATACCAATCCGAATCTGAGCTTTATCCTTCTTATTCACTCCATTAAGCCAATTACCAAACATATTAGTTACATTAAATGGAGTAGGAATGTTATATGTACTAAAGTACAATGAAGAAACAAATGATCAACACTTTCGTTGTTGTTACAAAAACAACATTTTTGACACCCTGTCCATTTTTTCTTCGCCAAATTATCCTTAGTGAGCAGAAATCTATTACTTAGAAACCACATGAAAATCTTAATTTTTAGAGGAATCTTAATCTTCCAAAGATATTTCCGCAAGAATCCAGTGTGACCATTCATAAGATCAAGGTACATAAATTTAACAGAGAATAAACCAGATTCATTTAGATTTCAAACAAAAGTATGAGGTTCATTAGATAACTGAATAGACATTAGCCGCTGGCATAAGTGTAACCACAGATTGTATTTTTTTTTATAAAGAACCACAGATTGTATTTATAATCATTGAAAGTTCTTCTAAAGCCAAAGCTCCTGCTAGTTGTGCGAAAAAGAAGAAGTACAATGCTATTCTTGTGCATTTCAGAGATGCAACCCTTAATCCACACGCAAGGAATCACCAATACTTCAAGCGCTAGGATTCATCACATTTCTCGTTTGGAAAAGGTGGGATGCATCCAGTGATGCATCTATCCTTCATTCTCTCTCTTTTACTAGCTAGCCAGGTAGTAAATTGTAACGAAACAAAAATTGTTAGCAAGTAGAAAGAGAAAGCAGCGCGCATAGGAAAAGTAGATTCGCAGAAGGATTATGTGATGGGCAAACTTTTATGGGTTGCCAGTTCATGCATTGATCAGACTAGTAGATTAACTTCCGCACGTCATCCATCCGCGTATCAGATCAAGAACTGCATGCAATCAGCTTTATTCGTCATACAGTGTGTGTACGGTGCGTGCAGTTGGAGCAAAATAATAATGACCATCTCGTGGCTAAAGCGACAAAAAAAAACTACGATCTACTACTGCTCAACCCTAGGTTAACCTGAATCCATGAGCTACCCGTGCCAGATTGGAGCTTCCTATCTAACTTGTCCGGTTCAGAATTTTGAGGTGTGCAGCTAGCCAGGGGAGGACCTAGGTTCAAATTTGAAGGGTGACAACATATTCTATGGATTGATCCTTCATCTTCATGGGGACTAATTTTACTTTAGTCATGGCTTCCTTTCAAGAGCCTTAAATTTACTTTTATTGTATCTCCAGCTGTGTGCATCCTAATTATGCAGAGATTGAATGTAATGCTTAATACTTTTGAGTAATAAGTGTTCTTTGTCGAAAAAGTTTAAGGTAAAACATCATTTGTACTTTTCAATCCTTCAAAATTATGTTTATTTTGTGTGAGATCGGAGTAGAGAAATGAAATCCATTTTTTTCACAAGTAAGAGGATAATGAGACCTGAGGACTGTCGGGAATGAGCAACTATCATTGGCTGAGAAAAGTGCAGAAAACCACATATATATTAAAGGTATAGTAAAGAGGATATGCATCTCTGACAAGAATACGTTCATATGATTGAAGAAAACATTGAAAATGAGCGAGTAAAATGCTTTCCACCTTCCTCTTTTTAGAAAAGAAAGTTAGCAAGCGTTTCCGTGAAGGTGCGTCTTATCTTGTTTGAATAATCCAGTAGTATATTATTCAAGTCACTAATTCGTTGGTTTGTCCAAGCTTGAAAGGTTCTTTTCATTTGTTGGAGAGAAAAAGAACAGCCGGGAGACTTGTTAATTCGAAGATTCAGTCGCCAGGACATAGCTGATTTGACAAATTCCTAGTTGAACAATCATCGCTTGAGGCTTGTTCCGCTCTTTTTGTACGAAGGAAAAAATCAGTAAGTGTCGTTTTCCAGCAACCGTGCATAGAAAACAAGAGAACCAACGCGAATTTCCAGTATTATTGCTTTTCCTTTTCCAATTTAATACAGGCGACAGAATTTTAAAATCGTGGGCCGCTACAGGGACAGAAGAACCGTACTAAATCTTTGGAGAAGATATTAAATAAATTTGCACAGATCGATCTTTGACAAAAGGGAAAAGAGGGCAGAAGGGAAGCAAAGTATGGATGGAGCCCGTTAAAATCGCACTTTCGACCAAATGTGCAATCATGAGAACTGCAGTCCAATTTTCAGACAAAAGACTCTTCCCCCGGGAAACTCTCATTTGCAACTAGTTGCGCCCGCACCCTATTTTTTGTTGTGACACTTCTAAGTTTCCAAAAAATGCAAACTAAAATTCTCTGAAAGTAGTAGTACTATGCTTAGAGCAGGTCTAACAGGCCCCTTATAACCCGCCCACCCCGTAAAATTCCGGCGACATACGGGACAGGCGCGGTTTGGGCCGTCTAGCAGGCCCCGTATTCGGGCCGCCCCGTTTCGGCGGAATACGGGCCCAGGAAATCGGCCCCTCCGCCCACTATTTATGCTGGGCGCAGGTGCGGGTGAGGGGTTAACCCCTCACTCGCAACCCTAGCTCCGCCGTGCGCCGCCGCCGCCTCCACACCGCTCCGGCGAGCAATTCCTCCCTCCGCCGCGCCGCATTCGACCCCAGCCCCGGCATGGAAGCCCGCGGCCGCAGTAGCGCCTCGCCGGCGAGCGGATCGAAGCGATCCCGCTCGCCGGACAACGTAGTGGACGCGTGGCGCTTGAAATGCAAGCGCTCCGCCGCGGGGAGCTGCCGTGCAGCCTGCAAGTACGCAGGCGCGTATTACATGCCGGACTCGCTCCGGGAGTTCGCCGCCGGTGGGCGGTGGTACCGACAAGACCCGCCGCTCAAGCCGATGAGCGGCGCCGACTTCGACGCGTGGCGCGCTCAGTGGGAGGGCGAGCGCGCCGCGAAGGCGGCATGGGCGGCCATGATCGGCAGCACCAGCGGCGGAGGAGGCGGAGGCGGAGGCGAGGAGGAAGCGGAGGCCGGCGACGAGGCAGCGGAGGAGGCAGAGGAGGACGCGGCATACTTGCGCGCGTTGGCCGAATCCGAGGTGGAGGCCGCCGAGAAGGCGCGGGCGGAGGCAGACGAACAGGCGGCGGCCATCGCCGCCGTGGCTGAATTCCAGGCGAAGGAGGCTGCCGCCAGGGCGGAGGAGGAGGCTGCCGCCAGGTATGGCTTCGTGCCATACATCATCCTCGACTAGCTAGGACTGCAGTAGATCGCCGTAGATCGCTATGTATATGTATGATCCCAGTGTATGATCAATGAAGATGAACTATGGTTTCATTTTCCCGGGGTTTTAATTTTTAAAAATACAGGGCGAAATACGGGGTCTGCTAGACGGAATGGTTCAGCAAGACGCACTTTTGGGATACGGGGCGAAAAACTCGCGTTATACGGGGCAGAGAAATAAGGGGCCTGTTAGACATGCTCTTAGTCTTGGAATGCAAGATTTTAATTTCGCAGGCAATTCAACTCAAGCAGGATTTGGGAAAGAATCCCATGTTGTGAGCAAGGCCTAAAACAAGAAGTGTCCCCCAGGTGCGAATATTCCGCAACTAATTGCAGATTGGAGTTTCCCTTACCTTGAAATCATTAGAACAGTACACCGAAAAAATCTTCACGACCAGAAGTTGGCAACACAAGTAAAAACCAGATGTTCCTGCACTTGGATAGCATAAACTACAACAAATTTAAGATCTCATTTTGGAAGGAAAGCAACAATGTGCAATGAGAATACTACCGCTGAAAGCAAAGCCAAAGGAAATTCCCAGCATCCCCGAGGAGAAAACAAACAACTGGCATGTTCATTCACTCGACGAAATAGTGCATAACCAAGTGCTGTCAGTTTTCAAGGCCAAACTAGTTACTACAAACATCAAGAGAGAACTAGCTTCATAATGGCCGCCCACTTGGTCCTCGTCACCTTCACAAACTCTTCGTAATTGATCTGACCCTCACCATCAACGTAGGCATCACGTATCTCTCACCAAGGCTGGTCATGACACGACAGAGTTCAGCTGCAAAAATGAAGCCATTGTGGTTCTTATCGCCATCAGGTTGAAGAACTCATGAAAGTCGAGTGTTCCATGGCCTTCCCATTAGCATCCACTTCATTGGCAGGCCTTAATTAGAAGGATCAAGCAGTTCCTTCGTACGGTGGATTAGCCTTAACCGGTATGGTGTTGGCTCATGTTTGCCTAGAATCAACCTTTGGCCAGAAATCTATGAACAACGATTCTTTCTGTCCAGCGTTAACATGTAAGATAATTGATTTGCTGCAACTAATGTGCTTAATTTATAGCTACATGATGTGTCACTCCATTCATAACCTGTAAACATCATTACCATAAGTGTTCCACCCATCACATGCACTCTCCATGTAATCATCATGTCTCACACTAGAACTATAAATAGTATCCCCTCTGACCAGGAAAAGATATCGCAGGTTTGTCTAGATTCGAATGTAATCTATACACAAAAATGCGGCTATATATGTGTGTATTCAGACAAATCTGCGACATCCTTTTCTTAACGGAGGGAGTATAATAGATGAAACCAGATACAAAATGAAGTGTTGCTTTCACGAATAAGAAAATGTCATGCTATAACACTACCCCTATGTCCATAGATAACCGTAGGAAATGAACCAAGTATCAAAATACCTTTTCTCAAAGTGATAACGAGATCCATAAATCTTTCTACAGGAGGTGTATAGCACACCTCACTTCCACATCAGTATAAAGTTCCTCATTTACCTTCCACCTGGCAAGGTATAAGCAGAACGTCATGTGCATTACATGATCATATAACCGTAGAACCTCTAGTGGATTGGTAATACCTTGGGCTTTCCACATTTCCACAATGCTAGATGTTTGCTAGCACAGCACCAAGTAAAATGTAGAGCTGGTAAATAAATTGCACATTGCATAATCACACAAAGTTGGTGATGGAGAATTTCCATTTCCACTCTGTATCTCCAAAACAATCGGTTCAAACATAACCCTATGACCACCCTGAGGCAAAAAATGCAACAACGAGAAGGAAAACTCTCTCCATGTTCATGCGCATGTGCACATGAACGCAGACATGAAGCAACAAAATAAGGAAAAAAAAAGTAGGGACTCGCGAGGGCCGGCCTGCTAGCAGGCGACTTCTAGCGTTTCCAAGAGATTCTGTTTTTTGTCTCGTTCAAAGGCCCACAAGATATATGCATAAACACAAAATGCGAGGAATTTTTCTGTTGTCCCTTTTTTAAGGGAACACAACTGCTTTATTAAACCATATCAAGGTTTGTACAATCAGTCTGAAGGTTGTGACTAAGAGAAAAGCCGGACAATCATGCTAGTTACCATTTTTTCCATAAGGCATGTTTGGTTTGTCGCATTACTGATTCTAAGAATTTTCCTATGGTCCGTCGTGCATGCAGTTCTGTTGAACAGTTATTGGGCTTTATATTGCTGGCCCATGTGGCCCATCTATGCACCCAAGAGCTGATGTATATATATGTGCCCCCTCACTCCAGAAAACCCTAAGGGAGAGACAGTTGTGCACCCACCTCCAAGGTCATCCGCCACCTCTCTTCACAACATGGTATCAACTCTTGAGGGCAGAGATGTGATACGTCTCCAACGTATCTATAATTTCTGATGTTCCATGCTTGTTTTATGACAATACCTACATGTTTTGCTCGCACTTTATAATGATTTCATACATTTTCCGGAACTAACCTATTAACAAGATGCCAAAGTGCCAGTTCTTGTTTTCTGTTGTTTTTGGTTCCAGAAAGGCTGTTCGGGCAATATTCTCGGAATTCGACGAAACAAAGACCCAGTATCTTATTTTTCCCGGAAGACCCCAGAACACCGAATGTGAGTCGGAGGCGGGCCAGAGGGCCACCACACCATAAGGCGGCGCGAGCCCAGGCCTGGCCGCGCCAGCCTATGGTGAGGAGGCCCCAGGCGCCCTCCTGCGCCGCCTCTTCGCCTATAAGACCCCTTTCGACCTAAAAACGCGACACCAATTGACGAATCTCGAGAAAGACTCCAGGGGCGCCGCCGCCATCGCGAAACTCCAATTCGGGGGACAGAATCTCTGTTCCGGCACGCCGCCGGGACGGGGAAGTGCCCCCGGAAGCCATCTCCATCGACGCCACCGCCTCCATCATGCTCCGTGAGTAGTTCCCCCATGGACTACGGGTTCTAGCTGTAGCTAGTTGGTACTCTCTCCCCCATGTACTTCAATACAATGATCTCATGAGCTGCCTTACATGATTGAGATTCATCCGATGTAATCGGTGTTGTGTTTGTTGGGATCCGATGGATTGTTACATTATGATTAGTCTATCTATAAAGTTTATGAAGTTATTGTTGCTGCAATCTTGTTGTGTTTAATGCTTGTCACTAGGGCCCGAGTGGCATGATCTTAGATTTAAGCTCTATACTTATTGCTTAGATTGTATCTACAAGTTGTTTGCACATGTCTATGTCCGGAACCCGAGGCCCCGAGTGACAGACAATCGGGATAAGCTGGAGGGAAGGCTTAGGTATGAGGATCACATGTTTTCACCAAGTGCTAATGCTTTGCTCTGGTGCTCTATTAAAAGGAGTACCTTAATTGCCAGTAGATTCCCTTGAGGCCCGGCTGCCACCGGCTGGTTGGACAAAAGATGTTGTACAAGTTTCTCATTGCAAGCACGTATGCCTATATATGGAAAACATGCCTACATGATTAATAATCTTGATGTTCTGTCTAATGCTATTTCAATCCTATCAATTGCCCAACTGTAATTTGTTCACCCAACACTTGTTATTGGAGAGTTACCACTAGTGTAGATAGCTGGGAACCCCGGTCCATCTCTCATCATCATATACTCGTTCTATATGTCATTGGAAGTAGTATCAACTATTTTCTTGTGCCATTGCTCTCATATTACTGCTACTGCTGCTGTGTTACTATTACTACTGCTCTCATATTACTGCTACTTTCACATCACCCCTGTTACTAGTGCTTTTCCAGGTGCGAACTGAATTGACAACTCGGTTGTTAAGGCTTATAAGTATTCTTTACCTCCCCTTGTGTCGAATCAATAAATTTGGGTTTTACTTCCCTCGAAGACTGTTGCGATCCCCTATACTTGTGGGTTATCAAGACTATTTTCTGGCGCCGTTGCCGGGGAGGCATAGCTCTACTCATAAGTTCACCTGGGGAGTACACTCTACCTCTCTCTATGTTTTATTTTGTTTTGTTTTGCTTAGTTTACTTTTGTCTAATTTATTTGTGCTTAGTTTATTTCTGTCTAGTATTATTTTTTCTTAGTTTACTTTTGCTTAGTTTCTTTTTGTCTTGTTTTATTTTTCCTATATACCCAAAAATCCATAAAAATTTGAAAAACCGAAAAATTAAAAACTGTTGCTATGGGAGAACCTACAACCTATTTGGAGTTTATTGAATTATATAATAATCATAGAGAATCAAGAACGGGTAAAGTTATGAGTGCTGTGACAGAAAAACTGAATACAATTGCTAAAATCTTGCTTAAACGCCATGATATAAACTGTTGCTCTAAACAGGATACTAAACATCTTAAATTTCAATGTGGCTTTAGTGAAGAAGTTTTAATTAAGAACTATAATTGGAATAGCTATATTCATTTTGGGTTCGAAGAGGTAGAACAATTTGTCTTATTGATGGGAGCCTCTGAGATAAAATCCTTCATGGCTAAAAATTATGAAACTTGTGTTATTTGTAAGGACCTTAAAGATTATGTCTCTTCTATCCTTAATTTTTGCATAGAAAGCTACAGTGATAATCCTTATATCATTGATTATAAAGAGAGACTCATTAATGCACAAGAATGCACTCACAATTTGCAGGAACCAGTGGAAAAAGAAATTGATGAACCTGGAAGCTCATTGGATGAAGAAGAGGAGGAAATTGATGAACCTGAAAGCTCATTGGATGAAAAAGAAGAGGAGAGTGATGAACAAAAGGAGGAAGAATGGATTAGCTACCCATGCCAACCTTCTAATGAGAGTAACTCTTTATCTCTTACACTATTTGATTGTCCTCCATGCTTACCAAAGGAGGATGAATGTTATGTTCCTGTGGATTCTCTTGAAATATTTCCTATGAGTAAAACTTGTGAGAATAATTATGCTACTGTTATTCATGATAATCCATGCTATTTTGATAAATCTTATGATAATGCTTTGTTTGTGCCTGATGTCGAAATGCATGGCACTAAAGAGTTTTGCTTGGCAAATATTTATGATAAATCTCTAGATGATGGTCCTATGTTACTTGATAATATTAATTGTACTACTAATGAAAATGGGATTGGAGAGTTCTTGACTTTATCTAGGAGTCCCATATCTTTTAAGATTGATCAATCATCTTGTTATATAATTGATAAAAGTGGGTTTGAAAGTTTTAATCCTATTATTTTTGAGCTTGATAAAAATTATGTGTTTGTGAATCATGAAAAGCATGCTGTATGTGATAGTTATGTTTTGGATTTTGTTCATGAAGCTACTGAAAATTATTATGAGAGAGGAAAATATGGTTGTAGAAATTTTCATGGTACCAAAACACCTCTCTATATGCTTAAAATTTTGAAGTTACTCTTGTTTTACCTTCTTATGCTTGTCGCTTTGTTTTTCATGAATTTATTTGTGTACAAGATTCCTATGCATAGGAAGTGGATTAAACTTAAATGTGTTTCGAATTTGCTTCTTGATGCTCTCTTTTGCTTCAACTCTTATTTCTTGCGAGTGCATCATTAAAATTACTGAGCCCATCTTAATGGCTATAAAGAAAGCACTTCTTGGGAGATAACCCATGTTTTTATTTTGCTACTATTTTGTTGTGTCTTGGAAGTTGTTACTACCGTAGCAACCTCTCCTTATCTTTATTTTATTGCAATGTTGTGCCAAGTGAAGTCTCTAATAGAAGGTTGATGCTAGATTTGGATTTCTGCGCGAGAAACAGATTTCTTGCTGTCACGAATTTGGGTAGGATTCTCTGTAGGTAACTCAGAAAAATCTGCCAGTTTACGTGAGTGATCCTAAGATATGTACGCAACTTTCATTAGTTTTGAGTTTTCTGATTTGAGCAACGGAAGTACCTCTAAAAAATTCGTGTTTACTGGCTGTTCTGTTTTGACAGATTCTGTCTCTGTTTTTTTGCATTGTCTTTTGTGGACTTTAAGTGAGGCTTTCTAGACGTGGAGAGCTGTAGCTAATGTTATATTGAGTTCTTGCAATGTGTTACTACAGGACTAAAGTGGATTAAAGTTTTTTGAGTACTAACCCCTCTAATGAAGTTTATGAGAAGTTTGGTGTGAAGTTTTCAAGGGTCAAGAGAGGAGGATGATATATGATCAAGAAGAGTGAAAAGTCTAAGCTTGGGGATGCCCCCGTGGTTCATCCCTGCATATTTCAAGATGACTCAAGCGTCTAAGCTTGGGGATGCCCAAGGCATCCCCTTCTTCATCAACAACTTATCAGGTCACCTCTAGTGAAACTATATTTTTATTCGGTCACATCTTATGTTCTTTACTTGGAGCGTCTGTGTGATTTTGTTTTTGTTTTTGTTTGAATAAGATCGTATCCTAGCAATCCTTGTGTGGGAGATATACACGCTCCGCTTTTTCATATGAACACTGGTGTTCTTCGTTTTACTTTTAATGTTCATGACAAAAGTTGGAAGCTATTGCACTTATTGTTATTTGGTTGGAAACAAAAAATGCTTCATATTGTATTGAATAACTTGATACTTGGCAATTGTTTTGAGATCTCAAGTAGATCATGATTAAGCTCTTGCATCATATAGTTTAAACCTATTAGTGGAGAACTACCGTAGAGCTTGTTGAAATTGGTTTGCATGATTGGTCTCTCTAAGGTCTAGATATTTTCACGGTAGAAGTGTTTGAGCAACAAGGAAGACAATGTAGAGTTTTATAATGCTTGCAATATGTTCTTATGTAAGTTTTGTATGTACCGGTTCATACTTGTGTTTGCTTCAAACAACCTTGCTAGCCAAAGCCTTGTACTGAGAGGGAATGCTTCTCGTGCATCCAAAACCTTGAGCCAAAACCTATGCCATGAGTGTCCACCATAACTACCTACTATGTGGTATTTTCTGCCATTCCAAGTAAATACTTCATGTGCTACCTTTAAACAATTCAAAACTTTACTATCTCTTATTTGTGTCAATGTTTTATAGCTCATGAGGAAATATGTGGTGTTTTATCTTTCAATCTTGTTGGGCAACTTTCACCAATGGACTAGTGGCTTCATCCACTTATCCAATAATTTTGCAAAAAGAGCTGGCAACGGGGTTCCCAGCCCCAATTAATTAATTTTCATTAATAATTATCTTCACATGTTTTGCCCTGATTCATCAGTAAGGAACTTAATTTTGCAAATAGACACTCCTTCATGGTATGTGAATGTTGGAAGGCACCCGAGGATTCGGTTAGCCATGGCTTGTGTAAGCAAAAGGTTGGGAGGAGTGTCATCCATAAATAAAAACTAAAATACATGTGTAAACAAAAGAGAAGAGGGGTGATCTACCTTGTTTGGTAGAGATAACGTCCTTCATGGGAGCCGCTCTTTGAAAGTCTGTTTGATGAGGGGGTTAGAGTGCCCACTACCATTCGTTGACAACAACAAACACCTCTCAAAACTTTACTTTTATGCTCTCTATATGATTTCAAAACTTAAAAAGCTCTAGCACATGATTTAATCCCTGCTTCCCTCTGCGAAGGGCCTTTCTTTTACTTTATGTTAAGTTAGTTTACCTACTTCCTTCCATCTTAGAAGCAAACACTTGTGTCAACCGTGCATTGATTCTTACATACTTGCTTATTTGCACTCATCATATTATTTGTGTTGACAATTATCCATGAGATATGCATGTTGAAAGTTGAAAGCAACTGCTGAAACTTATATCTTCCTTTGTGTTGCTCCGATGCCTTTACTTTGAATCTATTGCTTTATGAGTTAACTCTTATGCAAGACTTTTGATGCTTGTCTTGAAAGTACTATTCATGAAAAGTTGTGCTATATGTTATCTATTTGTTAGCAACTATAGATCATTGCCTTGAGTCACTACATTCATCTCATATGCTTTACAATAGTATGATCAAGGTTATGTAAGTAGCATGTCACTACAGAAATTATTCTTTTTATCGTTTACCTTCTCGAGGGCGAGCAGGAACTAAGCTTGGGGATGCTTGATACGTCTCCAACGTATCTATAATTTCTGATGTTCCATGCTTGTTTTATGACAATACCTACATGTTTTCCGAAGTGCCAGTTCTTGTTTTCTGTTGTTTTTGGTTCTAGAAAGGCTGTTCGGGCAATATTCTCGGAATTCGACGAAACAAAGACCCATTATCTTATTTTTCCCGGAAGACCCCGGAACACCGAAGGAGAGTCGGAGGCGGGCCAGAGGGCCACCACACCATAAGGCGGCGCGGGCCCAGGCCTGGCCGCGCCAGCCTATGGTGAGGAGGCCCCAGGCGCCCTCCTGCGCCGCCTCTTCGTCTATAAGACCCCTTTCGACCTAAAAACACGATACCAATTGACGAAACTCGAGAAAGACTCTAGGGGCGCCGCCGCCATCGCGAAACTCCAATTCGGGGGACAGAATCTCTGTTCCGGCAAGCCGCCGGGACGGGGAACTGCCCCCGGAAGCCATCTCCATCGACGCCACCGCCTCCATCATGCTCCGTGAGTAGTTCCCCCATGGACTACGGGTTCTAGCTGTAGCTAGTTGGTACTCTCTCCCCCATGTACTTCAATACAATGATCTCATGAGCTGCCTTACATGATTGAGATTCATCTGATGTAATCGGTGTTGTGTTTGTTGGGATCCGATGGATTGTTACATTATGATTAGTCTATCTATAAAGTTTATGAAGTTATTGTTGCTGCAATCTTGTTGTGTTTAATGCTTGTTACTAGGGCTCGAGTGGCATGATCTTAGATTTAAGCTCTATACTTATTGCTTAGATTGTATCTACAAGTTGTTTGCACATGTCTATGTCCGGAACCCGAGGCCCCAGAGTGACAAGCAATCGGGATAACTGGAGGGGAAGGCTTAGGTATGAGGATCACATGTTTTCACCAAGTGTTAATGCTTTGCTCCGGTGCTCTATTAAAAGGAGTACCTTAATTGCCAGTAGATTCCCTTGAGGCCCGGCTGCCACCGGCTGGTTGGACAAAAGATGTTGTACAAGTTTCTCATTGCGAGAACGTATGACTATATATGGAAAACATGCCTACATGATTAATAATCTTGATGTTCTATCTAATGCTATTTCAATCCTATCAATTGCCCAACTGTAATTTGTTCACCCAACACTTGTTATTGGAGAGTTACCACTAGTGTAGATAGCTAGGAACCCCGGTCCATCTCTCATCATCATATACTCGTTCTATATGTCATTGGAAGTAGTATCAACTATTTTCTGGTGCCATTGCTCTCATATTACTGCTACTGCTGCTGTGTTACTATTACTACTGCTCTCATATTACTGCTACTTTCACATCACCCCTGTTACTAGTGCTTTTCCAGGTGCAGCTGAATTGACAACTCAGTTGTTAAGGCTTATAAGTATTCTTTACCTCCCCTTGTGTCAAATCAATAAATTTGGGTTTTACTTCCCTGGAAGACTATTGCGATCCCCTATAATTGTGGGTTATCAAGATGGCGGGGCTACCAAAGATGAAGATGGAGTGACTGGATCTGTTGCAGGCTGCAGCGGATCTGGTGGTTCTGCATCAAGAGAGCACAAGGGGAGTTCTGTGGCAAGACTGAGCCATGTCAGAGGACTTGGCCAAGGTTGTGGACAGGCTGGCGGAGCTTCTCACCACCAAAACTACGGAAGCTACTGTTGTGCCCAAGGCAGTAGATCGAGCTTCACAGGCTGAGGGAGTGCAGGAGCTGGAATTGACCCCAAATGAGGTCAAACTGGAGGGGGTCAGCAATTACTTGAGTTGGTCAAGGAGAGGATTGTTGCTGCTGAAGATGAAAGCTTTGGAGGGATATGTTCTAGGGGAAGTTGATGAACCTGTAGAAAAGAAGAGTGTTGAGTGGAAGAAATGGAGCACTATTGATTCAGGTATACTTGCATGGTTGTTCAGTTCTTTATCTCCATCAGTTGCTGCATCAGCTGATGCACTCCCTACTGCAAAGGAGGTATGGGAAGCTTTGTCTCAGATGTATTTTGGTTCTTATGTGATGTTGGTTTCTCAACTTGAGGATAGAGTGCATGATCTGACTCAAGGTGAAAAACCAGTGGTAACCTATGTAGCGGAGCTGAAACAGTTGTGGGCTGACTTGGATCATCTTGATCCTTTGGTGCTTGCCCATCCTGAGTGTGTTGTGGCAGCGAAGAAATGGGTTGAAGGTAGGCGGGTACTAAATTTTTTGAAGGGATTGAACCCAAAGTCTGAGAGTAGAAGGGCAAGCCTGATGCACGAAACTCAGTTGCCTTCACTTGAAGCTGCTATAGCTGCTATTGGGCAAGAGGAGACAAGACTGAAGTCCAATGAAAAGGAAAAAATTACACAGAGGCCAGCCTACCTTGTGTTTGAGAGGCAGGAGACCAGGGACTGGAACAGTTGTGGAGTAAATGGTCACCTAAGCCATCAATGTCCAGCTCCACCTCGTCGTGGCAGAGGTGGTGCCAGGTACAGCAGGGGATACTACAGAGGTGGTAGAGGAAGAAATGGAGGAATTTACTATCGCAACTCGGGTGGTTCACAAGGAGGGGCAAGAGCCAACATGACAGTTATGGAGGGAGGTCAGTCTGCAGGAAATATAAATGAAGGAGAAGGGAAGAAAGGTGAACAACAAGGAGAAACAAGCTTTGGGCAGTTTGCCCACTTCGTCTACACCAAAGGTAACATTGACAATGTCTCTCTAGCTGCACATAAGCTAGATTCTAATTGGGTATTGGATTTTGGAGCCTCCAAACATGTTACTGGTAATATTAGAGAGTTTGAGATGTACAACCAGTATCCATCTACATATCATGAAACCATTCAAACTGCAGATGGTACCTCCCAACCTTCTAGCATAAAGTTATCATCTGTCCTACATGTGTCTGCATTCCGAGTGAACTTAATCTCACTGAGTAATTTGGTTGATCATCTTGATTGCCGCATTATACTTAATAAGTATATGTGTCTGATTCAGGAGAGGAGGACTCGAAGGAAGCTTGGGGATGGAATCATGCGTAGAGGATTGTGGTACCTGGACCGAGAGCAACCTGAGATGTTGGGATACTTAGTGGTGCTCGCAACGGACCAAGGTAACAAGGAGTGCAAGGCCATGATTCATCATTGTCGAATGGGGCACATTTCTTTTGATAAAATGAACAAAGTATTTCCTGATGTAATGAGTGGAGTAGACATGAGTAAACTGAAATGTGATGCATGTGAGTATGCTAAATATACTAGAACATCGTATGTGAGTAAGGGGTTGAGAAGTATAGCTCCTTTCACTCTTGTGCACTCTGATGTATGGACATGCCCCATTATGTCTATCAGTGAAATGAAATATTTTGTAACCTTCATTGACTGCTATACACGTATGACTTGGGTGTATCTTTTACACCACAAAGATGAGGTGTTTCAGTGCTTTCAGGATTTTTGTGCATATGTGAACACACAGTTTAAGGTGCAGGTGCAAGTGCTTAGAACTGATAATGGGACAGAATATGTTAACAAGAGATTTGGAGGGTTCTTATCACAGAAATGCATCATGCATCAGACTTCCTGTCCAGATACTCCGCCCCAAAATGGAGTAGCTAAAAGAAAGAATCGCCACATATTAGTGGTAACTCGCTCCCTCATGTACACTATGAACGTACCTAAATTTTTGTGGAGTGAGGTTGTTCTAACTACTACCTTTCTGATTAATCGCATGTCTTCTCGGATTATGGGCATGAAATCTCCATGTGAGCTACTATTTGGTGAAAACAAGTTCCCTGTTACTCCCAAGGTTTTTGGTTGCACTTGCTTTGTTAGAGATCACAGACCCACGATGAGTAAGCTCGATCCCAAGGCGGTGAAATGCATCTTCATTGGCTATCTTCCTGGGCAACAAGGATACAAATGCTGGAATCCAATTGATCGCAGAATGTTTGTGAGTATGGATGTTACCTTTCGTGAATCTGAACCCTTTTATGGTGAGAAAATAGATTTGAGCATGTTGTTTGAAGGTCTTGATCATTTGTCCTCTACAACTAATGGTCAAGAGGGGGAGAGTACAGTCACACCAGCATCAGTTGCACCTCATGCAACAAATGGGTAACCTCCTTCTTTGACTATTGGATCGCTTACCGCTCCTATTTCAGCCCCTGAAAGTGATGATGCCCGCACAATTGCACAACCACGAGGCCAAGAACAACCACTTCAAGTATACTCCAGGAGGAGGCGTCGTGAGAATGTTGCACCAGGGGAGAATGTTGAACAAGGGGAGGGCAATAATCTGGTACAGCAAGAGCCACAAATGCAAGAGGAAGAACAATCTTCGCAAGGTAGTCCATCTAGTGCACCGATGGATGAGAACTCAAATGTCACAGAGGGTTCGATAGAATACCAATTGCACTAAGGAAAGGGATTAGAGCAGCTACAAGTAGACCTGTTAGGAGGTATGGCTTTAATGTTCATGACATTAGCAACTATGTGTCGTACAAAGCATTGTCACATTCCTACCGTGCATTTGTTATGTCCCTACATTTGGTGAATATTCCTACTGATTGGAAAGTAGCACAACAAGATGTTAAATGGTGTGCAGCAATGAGAGAAGAGTTAGGAGCGTTGAGGAAAAATCGAACTTGGGAGTTGACTGACTTACCTGAAGGAAAGAAAGCAGTTGGATGCAAGTGGGTGTTCACAGGAAACAAAGTCCAGAAGGAAAGATAGAAAGTTATAAGGCAAGACTGGTTGCAAGGGGATATAGTCAAACATACGGAATTGGCTATGATGAAACCTTTGCTCCTGTGGCAAAAATGAACACCGTGAGGATCTTAATATCATGCGCGGCTAATTTTGGATGGACATTGCATCAGCTAGATGTGAAGATGCTTTCTTGCATGGTGATCTACAGGAAGAGGTGTATATGGAGGAGCCACTAGGAATGACTGCAACTAAAAAATGGAGGAAAAGCTATGGCCTGAAACAATCCCCTAGGGCCTGGTTTGATCGGTTTAGAAGGGTTGTGTGTAACATAGGATATGGACAGTGTAATGGTGATCACACTGTGTTTTACAAACATGCAAATCAAAATATTACTACTCTACCAGTTTATGTGGATGACATTATAATTACTGGTGATGACGAAGCTGAAATATTCAGATTGAAGAGGTGTCTAAGTAAAGCTTTTAAGGTGAAGGATCTTGGTCAACTCAAATATTTTCTGGGCACAGAAGTAGCACGATTTGAAAGAGGCATAGTGTTGACACAGCGCAAATATGTTCTAGATCTTCTGAACGAAACAGGGATGATGCAATGTCGAGGAGCGGCAACACCCATAGATCCGAATCA
>NC_061513.1:222167991-222197179 GCF_022539505.1 Lolium rigidum | reverse complement strand
TTGGCGCCGAAATCTCCGGTGTTGCGCCGCACTACATCCCGCCGCCATCAACCTTCAACGTGCTTCTTGGCTCCTCCTGGTTCGATAAACCTTGGTTTCTTTACGAGGGAAAACTTAGCTGCTGTGCGCATCATACCTTCCTCTTGGGGTTCCCAACGAACGTGTGAATTACACGCCATCAAGCATATTTTACGGCGCCGTTGCGGGGAGATCAAGACACGCTGCAAGGGGAGTCTCCACTTCCCAATCTCTTTACTTTGTTTTTGTCTTGCTTTATTTTATTTACTACTTTGTTTGCTGCATTATATCAAAACACAAAAAAAATTAGTTGCTAGCTTTACTTTATTTACTGTCTTGCACTCTTTATCAAAAACACAAAAAAATTAGTTACTCGCATTTGCTTTACTTGATTCATCATGTTTCCTTTTAATTTTACCACAAAAGACATACCGGTAGGACGTGGGTCTATAGTTGGGAGAAACAATATAGAAGAATTTTTCAATCATGTTAGTACCGTTGAAGATTTTGAAGATAGACACTTGGTAGAACTTGCTCCTACTTATGAAATTGCTGCTGCTACTTTAGTTCGCATGTTGGAAACTAAATTTGTTAATCACAATCCTATAATCCAACACATGTTTCTTACACTCGGTGATATGGAAGAAGGGGAAAATAAAGACTTTGTTTTAGAAACCCTTCTTAGAGAATTTGGTGGTCTAGCAAGAGAGGCTAGAAAGGTCTTTGCTAAATTTAATATGCTTGGTTCTCATACTAATTTTGTTGGTCTCCTTGAAAAATGGACATGGATAGAATAAAATACACTAATAATGCTAATGATGGTGGGGAGATCAAAGCACCAATACCATGTAAACTCCTAGCTATGAATGATGCACTAGAAAATAACTATGCTTGCCTTGTTCCTGAAAATTTGTTCGATGAGAGTAGCAAGCCCAAGACTAATGAAAAGGGAGACGCTGAAACTTATGTATCCAATATACTATGCTTGGTTGAGAAAACTCCAAACCCCGCTGTAGGTGCACCACCCTTTGATAACACTTGATATACACTTTCTGCGCCTAGCTGAAAGGCGTTAAAGAAAAGCGCTTATGGGAGACAACCCATGTTTTTACTACAACATCTTTGTTTTATATTTGAGTCTTGGAAGTTGTTTCCTACTGTAGCAACCTCTCCTTATCTTAGTTTTGAGTTTTGTTGTGCCAAGTAAAGTCTTTGATAGTAAAGTAAATACTAGATTTGGATTCTTGCACGAGAAGCAGATTTCTTTCTTTGTCACGAATCTGGGTCTAATTCTCTGTAGGTAACTCAGAAAATTAAGTCAATTTACGTGAGTGATCCTCAGATATGTTCGCAACTTTCATTCAATTTGGGAATTTTCATTTGAGCAAGTCTGGTGCCCTAATAAAATACATCTTTACGGACTGTTCTGTTTTGACAGATTCTGCCTTTTATTTCGCATTGCCTCTTTTGCTATGTTGGATGAATTTCTTTGATCCATTAATGTCCAGTAGCTTTATGCAATGTCCGGAAGTGTTAAGAATGATTGTGTCACCTCTGAACATGTTAATTTTTATTGTGCACTAACCCTCTAATGAGTTGTTTCGAGTTTGGTGTGGAGGAAGTTTTCAAGGATCAAGAGAGGAGTATGATACAATATGATCAAGGAGAGTGAAAGCTCTAAGCTTGGGGATGCCCCGGTGGTTCACCCCTGCATATTCTAAGAAGACTCAAGCGTCTAAGCTTGGGGATGCCCAAGGCATCCCCTTCTTCATCGACAACATTATCGGGTTCCTCCCACGAAACTATATTTTTATTCCGTCACATCTTATGCACTTTGCTTGGAGCGTCGGTTTGTTTTTGTTTTTGTTTTGTTTGAATAAAATGGATCCTAGCATTCACTTTGTGGGAGAGAGACACGCTCCGCTGTAGCATATGGACAAGTATGTCCTTAGGCTCTACTCATAGTATTCATGGCGAAGTTTCTTCTTCGTTAAATTGTTATATGGTTGGAATTGGAAAATGCTACATGTAGTAACTCTAAAATGTCTTGGATAATTTGATACTTGGTAATTGTTGTGCTCATGTTTAAGCTCTTGCATCATATACTTTGCACCCATTAATGAAGAAACACCTAGAGCTTGCTAATTTGGTTTGCATATTTGGTTTCTCTAGAGTCTAGATAATATCTAGTATTGAGTTTTGAACAACAAGGAAGATGGTGTAGAGTCTTATAATGTTTACAATATGTCTTTTATGTGAGTTTTGCTGCACCGTTCATCCTTGTGTT
Organism: Lolium rigidum; assembly: GCF_022539505.1. Lineage (NCBI taxonomy): Eukaryota > Viridiplantae > Streptophyta > Magnoliopsida > Poales > Poaceae > Lolium > Lolium rigidum. The sequence goes on along the minus strand of NC_061513.1, from coordinate 222,194,874 downwards.
TGTTTCAAATAACCTTGCTAGCCTAAACCTTGTATCGAGAGGGAATACTTCTCATGCATCCAAAATCCTTGAGCCAACCACTATGCCATTTGTGTCCACCATATCTACCTACTACATGGTATTTCTCCGCCATTCCAAAGTAAATTGCTTGAGTGCTACCTTTAAATTCCATCATTCACCTTTGCAATATATAGCTCATGGGACAAATAGCTTAAAAACTATTGTGGTATTGAATATGTACTTATGCACTTTATCTCTTATTAAGTTGCTTGTTGTGCGATAACCATGCTTACGGGGACGCCATCAACTATTCTTTGTTGAATATCATGTGAGTTGCTATGCATGTCCGTCTTGTCACGAAGTAAGAGAGATCTACCACCTTAATGGTTGGAGCATGCATATTGTTAGAGAAGAACATTGGGCCGCTAACTAAAGCCATGAATCATGGTGGAAGTTTCGGTTTTGGACATATATCCTCAATCTCATATGAGAATAATAATTGTTGTCACATGCTTATGCATTAAAGAGGAGTCCATTATCTGTTGTCCATGTTGTCCCGGTATGGATGTCTAAGTTGAGAATAATCAAAAGCGAGAAATCCAAAATGCGAGCTTTCTCCTTAGACCTTTGTACGGGCGGCATGGAGGTACCCCATTGTGACACTTGGTTAAAACATGTGTATTGCGATGATCCGGTAGTCCAAGCTAATTAGGACAAGGTGCGGGCACTATTAGTATACTATGCATGAGGCTTGCAACTTGTAAGATATAATTTTCATAACTCATATGCTTTATTACTACCGTTGACAAAATTGTTTCATGTTTTCAAAATAAAAGCTCTAGCACAAATATAGCAATCGATGCTTTCCTCTTTGAAGGACCATTCTTTTTTACTTTTATGTTGAGTCAGTTCACCTATCTCTCTCCACCTCAAGAAGCAAACACTTGTGTGAGCTGTGCATTGATTCCTACATACTTGCATATTGCACTTGTTATATTACTCTATGTTGACAATTATCCATGAGATATACATGTTATAAGTTGAAAGCAACCGCTGAAACTTAATCTTCCTTTGTGTTGCTTCAATACCTTTACTTTGATTTATTGCTTTATGAGTTAACTCTTATGCAAGACTTATTGATGCTTGTCTTGAAGTACTATTCATGAAAAGTCTTTGCTTTATGATTCACTTGTTTACTCATGTCATTACCATTGTTTTGATCGCTGCATTCATTACATATGTTTACAAATAGTATGATCAAGGTTATGATGGCATGTCACTTCGAAATTATCTTTGTTATCGTTTTACCTGCTCGGGACGAGCGAAACTAAGCTTGGGGATGTCGATACGTCTCGACGTATCGATAATTTCTTATGTTCCATGCCACATTATTGATGATATCTACATGTTTTATGCACACTTTATGTCATATTCGTGCATTTTACGGAACTAACCTATTAACAAGATGCCGAACGACCGATTCTTTGTTTTACGCTGTTTTTGGTTTCGAAATCCTAGTAACAAAATATTCTCGGAATTGGACGAAATCAACGCCCGGGGTCCTATTTTGCCACGAAGCTTCCGGAAGACCGAAAGGGATACGAAGTGGGGCGACGAGGCGCCGCCACCATAGGGCCGCGCGGCCGGAGGGGGCCGCGCCGCCCTATGGTGTGGGCCCTCGTCGGCCCTCCGACTCCGCCCTTCCGCCTGCCTATAGCCTCCGTCGCGAAACCCACGATACGAAGAACCACGATACGGAAAACCTTCCCGAGACGCCGCCGCCGCCAATCCCATCTCGGGGGATTACGGAGATCTCCTCACGGCACCTGCCGGAGAGGGGATTCATCTCCCGGAGGACTCTTCACCGCCATGGTCGCCTCCGGAGTGATGAGTGAGTAGTTCACCCCTGGACTATGGGTCCATAGCGGTAGCTAGATGGTTGTCTTCTCCTCATTGTGCTTCATTGTTGGATCTTGTGAGCTGCCTAACATGATCAAGATCATCTATCTGTAATTCTATATGTTATGTTTGTCGGGATCCGATGGTTAGAGAATACCATGTTATGTTAATTATCAAGTTATTACCTATGTGTTGTTTATGATCTTGCATGCTCTCCGTTATTAGTAGAGGCTCTGGCCAAGTTGATGCTAGTAACTCCAAGAGGGAGTATTTATGCTCGATAGTGGGTTCATGCCTACATTGATATCTGGGGGAGTGACATAAACCCCTAAGGTTGTGTTGTCTTGTTGCCACTAGAGATAAAACATTGATGCTATGTCTAAGGATGTAGTTATTGATTACATTACGCACCATACTTAATGCAATTGTACGTTGCTTTGCAACTTAATACTGGAGGGGTTCGGATGATAACCTGAAGGTGGACTTTTTAGGCATAGATGCGGTTGGATGGCGGTCTATGTACTTTGTCGTAATGCCCAATTAAATCTCACTTGTATTTATCATGACATGTATGTGCATTGTTATGCCCTCTCTATTTGTCAATTGCCCGACTGTAATTTGTTCACCCAACATGCTTTTATCTTATGGGAGAGACACCTCTAGTGAGCTGTGGACCCCGGTCCATTCTTTTATCTTGAAATACAAATCTGCTTTGCAATACATGTTCTTTCTTGTTTTCTCTGCAAACAATCATCTTCCACACAATACGGTTAATCCTTTGTTATAGCAAGCCGGTGAGATTGACAACCTCACTTTGTTTCGTTGGGGCAAAGTACTTTGGTTGTGTTGTGCGGGTTCCACGTTGGCGCCGGAATCTCCGGTGTTGCGCCGCACTACATCCCGCCGCCATCAACCTTCAACGTGCTTCTTGGCTCCTCCTGGTTCGATAAACCTTGGTTTCTTTCTAAGGGAAAACTTGCTGCTTTGTGCGCATCATACCTTCCTCTTGGGGTTCCCAACGAACGTGTGAATTACACGCCATCGGTTGTTTACTAGAATGTCTTGTGTGAATGAATATGATGCTTCTTGTCCGTATTTTATTTATCGACTCTTCACTCCATAAACATGTGGTCCTGTTTACCGAGTTCGGTTTCGCTTGGGGACAAGCGAAGTCTAAGCTTGGGGGAGTTGATACGTCCAATTTGCATCACTATTTTATATCATAATTTGCTGTTATTCATTGATATATTTCATATTTGTAGATGATACTTATGTTATTTCATCTATTTTGCATGTTTCATGATTATTTGGGGATCGCGCACCGGAGCCAGGATTCCGCTGGAAAAAGCACCGTCGGAATGCAATATTTCGGAAGATCAACGGTTGAAGGAAATTATACGAAAATTCCTATTTTTCCAGATGACGAAGGGAGCCAGAAGGGGGAGAAGAGGGGACCCGAGGTGGGCCCACCCCATAGGCCGGCGCGGCCCAAGGCCTGGCCGCGCCGCCCTGTGAGGAGGGGGGCCCACAACCCCTCTCGTCTCCTTTTCTTCGCGTATGCCTTCGTCTCGAAAACCTAAGACAGAGGGGTACGTCGAACAGATCCACAGCCGCCTCTGCGGGGCGGAGAACACCAGAGAGAAAAGAGCTCTCCGGCGGGCAGGAATCCGCCGGGGAAATTCCCTCCCGGAGGGGGAATCGACGCCATCGTCACCGTCATCAAGCTGGACATCATCTCCATCACCATCACCATCATCTTCATCATCATCACCGCCGTCTCCACCGCTGCACCTCGTCACCGCTGTAGCAATTTGGGTTTGATCTTGATTGTTTGATAGGGGAAACTCTCCCGGTGTTGATTTCTACTTGTTATTGATGCTATTGAGTGAAACCGTTGAACCAAGGTTTATGTTCAGATTGTTATTCATTATCATATCACCTCCGATCATGTTCCATATGATGTCTCGTGAGTAGTTCGTTTAGTTCTTGAGGACATGGGTGAAGTCTAAATGTTAGTAGTGAAGTATGGTTGAGTAATATTCAATGTTATGATATTTAAGTTGTGGTGTTATTCTTCTAGTGGTGTCGTGTGAACGTCGACTACACGACACTTCACCTTTATGGGCCTAGGGGAATGCATCTTGTACTCGTTTGCCAATTGCGGGGTTGCCGGAGTGACGAAACCCGAGTCCCCGTTGGTATATCGATGCGGGAGGGATCACAAGATCTCGAGTTTAAGGTCTGTGGTTAGATTTATCTTAATTACTTTCTTGTAGTTGCGGATGCTTGCAAGGGGTATAATCACAAGTATGTATTAGTCCTAGGAAGGGCGGTACATTAGCATAGGTTCACCCACACAACACTTGTCAAAACAATGAAGATTAATTAGCCGTATGAAGCGAAAGCACTAGACTAAAATCCCGTGTGTCCTCGAGAACGTTTGGTTATTATAAGTAAACAAACCGGCTTGTCCTTTGTGCTAAAAAGGATTGGGCCACTCGCTGCAATTATCACTCTCGCACTTTACTTACTCGTACTTTATTCATCTGTTACATCAAAACCCCCTGAATACTTGTCTGTGAGCATTTACAGTGAATCCTTCATTGAAACTGCTTGTCAACACCTTCTGCTCCTCGTTGGGATCGACATTCTTACTTATCGAAGATACTGCGATACACCCCCTATACTTGTGGGTCATCACCCACTTCCTATGAAAAGGAATCTTGTAAATAAACAAGTCATGTAGGCATAATGCAACAAGCATAGGAAAACTAGACAAACGCAACTTCAAGATTTTCAGCATATAGAGAGGTGTTTTAGTAACATGAAAACTTCTACAACCATATTTTCCTCTCTCATAATGATTTTCAGTAGCATCATGAACAAACTCAACAATATAACTATCAAATGAAACATTCTTATCATGAGTCTCATGCATAAAATTATTACTACTCCCAACATAAGCATAGTCATTCTTATTAATTGTAGTGGGAGCAAATTCAACAAAGTAGCTATCATCAAATATAGGAGGCATATTGTAATCATAATTAAATTTATCCTCCATAGTAGGCGGCACTGAGAAGACCACTATCATTATAATCATCATAAATAGGAGGCAAAGTATCATCAAAGCAAATTTTCTCCTCAATGCTTGGGGGACTAAAAATATCATGCTCATCAAAACCAGCTTCCCCAAGCTTAAAATCTTCCATAGCATTAGCAACAATGGTGTTCAAAGCATTCATACTAATAACATTGGCATTATCATGCATATAAAGTTCCATAGGTTTTTTAATTTTCTCTTCAAACACCTCATGTCCTAACTCAAGATGGATACTATAAAGATCTCTAATATTTTTGTTGTTTTCCATTAAGCCTAACTAGTGTAAACAAGAAACAAAAAGATGCAATTGCAGGATCTAAAGGAAATAGCTTCGAGCACTCACACACCGGCAACAAGACTAGGAGATAGCTTAGTAGTCGGAGGATGTGAATACCTTTTACCTTACCTCCCTAGACGAGCGCCGTGAAAATAGCTTGATGTCTACGCACACTCCTTTTCCTCGTAGACGGTGTTGGGCCTCCAAGAGCGAGAGGTTTGTAGAACAGCAGCAAGTTTTCCCTTAAGTGGATCACCCAAGGTTTATCGAACTCGGGGAGGAAGAGGTCAAAGATATCCCTCTCAAGCAACCCTGCAATCACGATACAAGAAGTCTCTTGTGTCCCCAACACACCTAATACACTTGTCAGATGTATAGGAGCACTAGTTCGACGAAGAGATAGTGAAATACAAGTGATATGGATGAATATGAGCAGTAGTAACGGCGCCAGAAAATAGCTTGCTGAGCGTGCGATTGATGGTAGTAATATTGCGGGAAGTAAAGATGCGATAAAACGAGTAAATAAGCGATGATTGCGGTATTTGGAAACAAGGCCTAGGGATCATACTTTCACTAGTGGACACTCTCAACATTGATCACATAATAAAACCACTCTACACTCTCTTGTTGGATGATGAACACCATTAATTGTGTAGGGCTACAAGAGCACCTCAATGCCGAAGTTAACAAGCTCCACAACATTTGATGTTCATATTTAAATAAGCTTAGAGTGCATGATAGACCAACGCAATTATACCGAGTACTAACATAGCATGCACACCGTCACCGACAGACTATGAAAGGAGGAATAGATCACATCAATACTATCATAGTAATAGTTAACTTCACAATCTACAAGAGATCACAATCATAAACTACGCCAAGTACTACATGATGCACACACTGTCACCATTACATCATGGAGGAGGAATAGACTACTTTAATAACATCACTAGAGTAGCACATAGATTAATAGTGATATAAAGCACATTGCAATCATAAAGGAATATAAATAAGCACTTCTCAAATCATAACTCAGTGAATAAGTATTCTGTGAAATATAGCCTAAGAGACCCACATGGTGCACACACTGTCACCTTTACACACGTGGGACAAGGAGTCTCCGGAGATCACATAACTAAAATCCACTTGAATAGCATAACGACATCTAGATTACAAGCTCATCATATGGATCTCAATCATGTAAGGCAGCTCATGAGATCATTGTATTGAAGTACATAGGAGAGAGAGATGAACCACATAGCTACCGGTACAGCCCTTAGCCTCGATGGAGAACTACTCCCTCCTCATGGGAGACATCAGCGACGATGAAGATGGTGGTGGTGTCGATGGAGATGCCTTCCGGGGGCACTTCCCCGTCCGACAGGGTGCCGGAACAGAGACTCCTGTCCCCCAGATCTTGGCTTCACGATGGCGGTGGCTCTGGAAGGTTTCTCGTACCGTGGCTTTTTCGTATCGAAGATTTAGGTCAGGGGGCTTCTTATAGGCGAAGAGGCGGAGTCGGAAGGGCTACAAAGCTGCCAGACAATAGGGGGCGCGCCCCCCCTGGGTCGCGCCGGCCACATGTGTGGGCCCCCCAGGGATCCCCTCTGGTGCCTCTCCGGTGTTCTGGAAGCTTCGTGGAATTATAAGATGCTGGGCGTTGATTTCGTCCAATTCCGAGAATATTTCCTTACTAGGATTTCGAAACCAAAAACAGCGAGAAAACGAGAACTGGCACTTCGGCATCTCGTCAATAGGTTAGTTCCGGAAAACGCATCAAAACGATATAAAGTGTGAACAAAACATGTAAGTATTGTCATAAAACAAGCATGGAACCTAAGAAATTATAGATACGTTTGACACGTATCACCGCCCTATGGGGTGGGCCCCCCGTCAGCCCTCCGACTCCGCCCTTCCGCCTACTTAAAGCCTTCGTCGCGAAAACCCCAGTACCGAGAGCCACGATACGGAAAACCTTCCAGAGACGTCGTCGCCGCCAATCCCATCTCGGGGGATTCAGGAGATCGCCTCCGGCACCCTGCCGGAGAGGGGAATCATCTCCCGGAGGTCTCCTCATCACCATGATCGCCTCCGGATCGATGTGTGAGTAGTTCACCCCTGGACTATGGGTCCATAGCAGTAGCTAGATGGTTGTCTTCTCCTCATTGTGCTATCATGTTAGATCTTGTGAGCTGCCTATCATGATCAAGATCATCTATTTGTAATGCTACATGTTGTGTTTGTTGGGATCCAATGAATATGGAATACTATGTCAAGTTGATTATCAATCTATCATATATATGTTGTTTATGTTCTTGTATGCTCTCCGTTGCTAGTAGAGGCTCTGGCCAAGTTGATACTTGTGACTCCAAGAGGGAGTATTTATGCTCGATAGTGGGTTCATGCCTCCATTGAATGCGGGACGGTGACGAGAAAGTTCTAAGGTTGTGGATGTGCTTGTTGCCACTAGGGATAAAACATCAATGCTTTGTCTAAGGATATTTGTGTTGATTACATTACGCACCATACTTAATGCAATTGTCTATTGTTTGCAACTTAATACTGGAAGGGGTTAGGATGATAACCTGAAGGTGGACTTTTTAGGCATAGATGCATGCTGGATAGCGGTCTATGTACTTTGTCGTAATGTCCTGATTAAATCTCATAGTAGTCATCGTGATATATGTATGTGCATTGTTATGCCTTCTTTATTTGTCAATTGCCCAACTGTAATTTGTTCACCCAGCATGCCATTTATCTTATGGGAGAGACACCACTAGTGAACTGTGGACCCCGGTCCATATTTTACATCTGAAATACAATCTACTGCAATACTTGTTCTTTACTGTTCTTCGCAAACAAACATCATCTTCCACACTATACATCTAATCCTTTGTTTACAGCAAGCCGGTGAGATTGACAACCTAACTGTTACGTTGGGGTAAAGTACTTTGATTGTGTTGTGCAGGTTCCACATTGGCGCCGGAATTTCTGGTGTTGCGCCGCACTACACTCCGCCACCAATAACCTTCACGTGCTCCTTGACTCCTACTGGTTCGATAACCTTGGTTTCTTACTGAGGAAAAACTTGCTGCTGTACGCATCACACCTTCCTCTTGGGGTTCCCAACGGACGTGTGCTTCACGCGTATCAAAGTCTCTTGTGTCCCCAACACACCTAATACACTTGTCAGATGTATAGGTGCACTAGTTCGGCGAAGAGATAGTGAAATACAAGTAATATGGATGATTATAAGTAGTAATTGCAATCTGAAATAAAGATGGCAGCAAGCGAATATGTAACAGAACTTGTTGGAAACGGTGTTTCAATGCTTAGAAACAAGGCCTAGGGATCATACTTTCACTAGTGGACACTCTCAACAATGATCACATAACTGAATAAATAAATGCTAATCTCAAACACTCTCTTGTTGGATAACAAACACCATTCATTGTGTAGGGCTATAAAAGCACACCTCGAGCCAGAGTAAACAAGCTCCACAACATCCGGAGTTCATATTAAAGTAACCTCTAGAGTGCATAATAGACCGTTGCAATTTAGACCGAGTACTAACATAGCATACACACTGTCACCAATAGTTATGAAAGGGGGAATAGATCACATCAATACTATCATAGTAATAGTTAACTTCATAATCCACAAGAGATTACAATCATAACCTACGCCAAGTACTACATGATGCACACACTTGTCAACTTTACATCATGGAGGAGGAATAGACTACTTTAATAACATCACTAGAGTAGCACATAGATTAATAGTGATACAAAGCTCATGATCACATAAAGATCACACCATGGGAGAGAGAGATGAACCACATAGCTACCGGTAGAGCCCTCAGCCTCGGGGCGAACTACTCCCTCCTCATCATAGGAGACAGACAACGGCGATGAAGATGGCGGTGGTGTCGATGGAGATGACTCGGGGGCAATTCCCCGTCCCGGCGGCGTGCCGGAACGGAGACTTCGTCCCCGAAACTTGTCTTCGCGATGGCGGCGGCTACGGAACTCTTCGTGGAATATCGTCGGGTGTTTTAGGGTTTTCGCGACGGACAAAATATATAGGCGAAAGGGCGGAGTCGGAGGAGCCAGGGGGTGGCCTCCCCACCTGGTGGCGCGGCAAGGGAGGGGCCCGCGCCCAGGTATGGTGTGGGGCCCCCTTGGCGCCCCTCCGGCACTTCTCTGGCTCTCTGGGTCCGTCTCGGTAAAATAGAAGGTTTGGCTTTTGTTTTGTCCAATTCCGAGAATATTTCCTGTGTAGGATTTCTGAAACCAAAAAACAGCAGAAAACAGGAACTGGCGCTTCGGCATCTTGTTAATAGGTTAGTACCGGAAAATGCATCAAAATGATATAAAGTGTATATAAAACATGTGAGTATTGTCATAAAACTAGCATGGAACATAAGAAACTATAGATACGTTTGAGACGTATCAAGAAGCATCATAGACTTTTGGACTAGACCTGGAGGGCTTGGAGGCCCAAAAGAGGACAGGTGGCGCGCCCAGCAAGGGGGGCGCCACCCTAGATCTTTTGGCTGTCGATCGTTCGATTCGCTTGATTCTTTCACGAACCGATTTTTTTGACCTAAAAACTTCTATATATATATATGACCCCCGAGGGTTCTCTGAAGGAGAGCACCGCAGAAATACAGAAACATGAAAATGGAGGCTGCAGCAGCGAAGATTGGAGGGGAAACTCCACGGGAATCGTCGCCGAAGGGATCTCCACCTTCTCGAACGTCTTCCTTATCAACACCATGATCAAGGGGAGTAGTCCACCTCTGTAGTACGGGTTTGTAGAAGTAACTTGATCTATTTCTCTCATGTTCTTTATAGATTTTAGTACCATATGAGCTGCCCAACATGATTATGGTCATATATGTAATTCCTATGTGGTGGATCTTTATTCTATGATATTGTGCTATGGGATTTGACTCTACTTTGTGTAAAAGGTATTGATATATGCATATTATATACCCCGTTCTTAAGTATTGGTTCTGATTCAACTTGTATGTAAGAACATGTGTGGGTGATGCGTGTATTAGATAATCAATGTTTTAGTGATTGAATAGTGACAACAAATTCATGATGTATTATGGCTTTGCCTTTTCTTTTGCTATCTCACTAGGGATAAAGTGGATTCATGTACTATGTTCGTCATGTGACAAAAGTGATGATCTTGTTTGGTCAAGGTAGCATATTAGATATTCAAACATCATGTCAAAGTACTTATAGCTATACTCTATTAATTCTTAAGACAAGATTGTATGAATTTTTTTCTCTTTCTTGTGGAGTATAAGAGAAATGTGTTGCATCATCTCTATGTTAGGACGTGATGCCCATATGAATATGTATCTTACACACATTGAAATTATATTCTTATTATCTCATTGATGAACTGTTATTACCCACTACAACTTTAAAGAGAGAAAAGACAAGTGAACCCATAAACACCGGTCTAATTTTAATCATAAGAAACACCTTTCCATTGTATTTATCTTACTTTCTATTTGTAGCACTATTTTAATTCAAAAATACAAAAAAACATTATTTGCTCACAAAACTCAAAAACAATCAATCCTTTACTGCTTTTACTTAGTTTACTTTACTTGTCTAGTTTATCTTACTTTCGTTACTACTTTATTTTACTATTACTAATACAAAACCTTGTGCTTGAAAACCACACGGTGAATTTGGGGACACAAGGATTTATTTTATTTTGCAGGATTGCTAGAAGAAGAGAGGTAGAGACAACTCTTTACCCATTCCTTGAGAGTTCGATATAAACCCTCGAGTCACCCTTCTGGGGAAAATACACCGCTGACACAACACTGTACGTGCACTTGGAGTTCCAAGTCATCAATATTATTTTCTAGAACTATTGCCGGGGAATTGGAAGAGCATCTCACAACTGCATCAATCTAGGAGCACTGTCATCACCTTCATCTTCACCATCAGCTTAGTGCAAACACCCAAGCTTGGGGAGGTTGCACAATTGTGAGCTCTATTTTCTCTTTTTAGATTTTTCAAAGTACTTTATTTGTCTTGTTTTTAGTCTATACTTTCTAGTTATTTTCTTTAAAACACAAAATACATAAAAATTAGTAGTATCTTTCTGTTAGAAATCATGGGAGAAAGAGTCATTAAATTGTGTGATTACACAAACACTTCTAATGATCATTTTATTGCTAAGCCTATCACAACACCTGAAATAACTGATGAAACCTTTGAAGATGAGAAAGTGGATCACTTAAAACAAGAAGTTTTGTCTTTTAAGTATCTCCTACAACAAAAGAATCATGAAGAAACTATAAAATATGTGCAAGAGGTAATAGACAAATTTTAGGCAACTCTTAATGCTATGGAAGAAGAAGAAAAACTTATGCTTACAAATGATAAACTAATAGAAGAAGTGAAAATGCTTAGTGAAGCAAAAGAGTCATTATTAGATCTCCACAAATGTATCTTACATGAATTATTTTTTATTCTTGAAAAATTCTTTAAAGATCATACTATCAATGTTCATCAAGTTGGGTTTGGCTCTTATATTGCTAATTATGTTGTTAAAGAAACAATAGAAAGCTGTAACAAAGAAGCTGTGATACCACACCTAAGCTTGGGGATGCTTGAATCCCAAAGATATTAATTGCTATAGATAAAGAGACACATCATGCTATTCTAGATTTAGGATCTAGTATCTCAATTTTATCTAACGATAAAATGATTTTCTTAATCTTAAAAACATGAAAAAATGCTCTATAGATCTTTTACTTGCTGAGATTCAACTAAAAAACATTAGGAAGAGTTAATAATGTTACAGTTAAATTACATATGACATATGTACATGTGGATTTTATTGTCATAGATATGGGTAGCAATACATCTAGTCCTATAATTCTTGGAAGATCCTTTTTGAGAACCACGTGGGCTATTATTGATTCAAAAGAGGAGAATGTTAAATTCTAATTCCCACATAAGAAGTGTATGGAGCACTTTTCAAGTAAGAAGGAGGTAGCACCAAGATTCAAGCTACTATATAATCTCCATACAACTTGAACCAAGTAAGTAAGTCTAGCTATATGGCTATAAAGAAAGCGCTTTACGAGAGGCAATCCGAGATATTTTTATGTTATTTTTTTCATTCTTGCTGTTGCAAGAAGTTTTATTTTTTGTTTACTCTCTAGTTTTTAAATAAAGTAACAAGTTTTTACCCATTTGGATGTTAAAAGTTGTGAAATAAAGTGGGAGTTGCTGATTTATGCGCTGCACTTTTTAGTGCATGATTTTTTTATAACTTATAAAGTTTGATAAATTCACAGTAGTTGCAACTTTTCATCCTCTATATGCAAAAAAATTGGCTAAAATTCTTAACATATCTAAGCGATCGAAAAAAATTCAGTTTTGCTGCTGCCAATTTTTTGATAGATTATACCTCTTAATGTTTTTACCATTTTTCCAATATGATTTTTCTTGAATCTTTTGATCTGATGAGAATATGTAGAACTTTATTCGATATTTGGTACATAAAGAATATTTTATCTTTGAAGAAAATAGCAGCAAGCACCTAATGATGTGAACTATGTAGTCGCACGTAGATTACTAACATAAAATCACCGTTTTACAATTAAATCTACCATTTGGTACCATTTTACGTTTTTGAGAAAATAATCCTTTGGAATTTTTAAGGTTATTTTAGCAGAAAACAGTAATGACTAAGTGAGAGACCACGAGCAGGAAGGAGCACCGTCAGCACTTGGCCACGAGCAAGTGGTGCAACAGTGCTTGGCCGTGAGCAGGTTGGAACGACGGGGCTTGGCCAAAAGCAATGACGAGGTGGCAAGAAGGGATGCACGGGGGTCAGTAGAGAGGCTGGACCGCTAGCAGGGGGGTGCTCGGCTGGGACGCCTGTGAGCGAGGCGCGATGGCAAGGGAGACACCTACGGCAGGGGCGATGCTCCCGCGGTAAGTGCTATTTTGGATTTTTTTTTTTATTTTTACTTCGGATAACAAATGAGGCCCTGTCCACCTCAACTAGTTGGCCCCGACAAATGATTCACTCTTAATTCACCTCTAGTGTTTTTTGCGGAAAGTTCAAAAAATTCTGGTGATTTTCCCACGAAAATAAAGTGGTATTGAACGGTAAATTTAACTATCAACGTTGTGATTGCTATCGAACAAGGCGTTTCTGCATATGGGTGTAGATGCTCTGTTTTTTTTAAATGAGTTTCAAACACATTTTAAAGTGTCAAAAACATTGAATAAAAGAGGTTGCACACATTTCAACGTTCTATGTGCTTGCAAAGTCGGTTTCACAAAAATCCAATATTGTTGGTGTCGAATATAATTTTTTTTATCATTTTTACACAAGATACAAAAAGTATCGGTTTTCCACGAAAATTAACGTGCACACCTAAAATATCGACATGTATGCGCATAATTTTTATTTGATCTTTTACAACATTTTAAAGTGCTTTTTTGAGTGGCGGGAGCATATGCATCTGGGATCAAAAGTGCTTTTCCGATTGCTATGTACATACTCTATGTAGAATGGAGCAAGTGATGAAGTGAACAATGGTCATGGTTTGGGCTGTGCTCGGACTTAGCCACTTGAGCATCGGTCACTAGCCTGAGGATTATGTAGGTTGGTGGGTCTAAAGAAAAACTAGTGCTATGGAGAGCATCGTACATACTCTCTTCGTCCACAAATAAGTGTACATGCAGGTTTTTCAAGATAAATTCTGAAGTGGAGTAAAAATACATTGAAAACATGCATCTCTCCCTTTTAATTCTTTCACCTCCAGTAAGCTAAGTGCATGTAGAAAACAATAAGAGTATATGCTTAATATTATTGAGTTTGATTTTCGTGCGATAAGAAAGAAGTACTCCGTAATTAAAGCGCATTAAAAAGATGAAAATACACTCTTTTGTGAATAAAATTCAAACCTAGATATCCAAATGAAGGGAGCAGATCGTACCTAAAACGTCGCGTGTGGAGCAATTCCGCGGAAAAAACGGGCCACACGTTCTTTACCGAGGGTGGGTCAGTTTGTTTTGGTACGTGCGTCCGTTGTCCTGCCTTTTAGCCCGCGTCGTTCCGCAGGGAAAGCCAAAAAGGCCGCGAGCAAAGCAGGGCACGCCGCGCACCAAGATTCCCGGCGTTCTCGAGGTCGGGGGCTTCCTGTGCTCTCCGTCCCTGTCTGGTACCTGGGCGGGCGAGGGAGATGGGCGATGATGCCAGCGGCGGCGGCGGAGGCGGCGGCGCTGGGGCGTCCGAGCCGTTGCTGAAGAGAGCGCGGTACCACCCCAACTGTCCCGGGTGCAGGGTGGACAGGAGGAAGGAGGAGAGGGAGGGGTTCCCCTTCACGGAGATCTCCTGCTTGTGGCTCGTCACCATCTGCTCCTGTGCGTGATCACCGTTCCTTACTTCTTCCCGTTCCTTTTGTCTCTTGTTTCTTCACTTCAGTTGATTTCTGTTTCTTCCACGAAGTACTAGTACTATTGCTGGGCGATATCATCCTAGTGTATTGATTTGCACTTGGAACCAAGTTAGTTTCTATCCCCCCACGAACATTCTAATCAGCTCGAGTAACTGCTTTTTTCTAGCTATAATGTTTTCTTTTTCATTTCTAATGTTGGGTTAATTCTCGCATTCCTCGTGATTGATTTGCCCCACGTGTGGACCATATCTCTGATATCCGCGCATCAGCTTCTCATTGTTCTCCATCTGTTTAGCTTTGGCTGAAGCACGCAGGCAGGTTTGGCCAGAAGAATGCTCACTTCCACTGCTGCTAGTTCTGAAGTTGTGATGTGACAGCACGGGCAACGCTGTCGACTCAAACTTGCCTTCGTCAGCCCCTTGTTTAAAAGTGTTTGTATCTTTCTTCTCAGCTCTCACCTACAAAGCTTCGATTCTGGGACCAGCTATTCCCAAAATTACACGCGCCACACATGCCACGCTAATAATGGACTCTTTTCTGGGTGATACTGGGCTATCTGGCCATGTTTTCGTTATCTATTTGGTAATGAAAATCGACCCCTTCGCCGGGTCGCTTGAAAAAAAAATGGAGTCTTTTCCCCTAGTTGTCTCCGTGCATTTGTTTCCTCGAATCTTTTTAAAGCAATTTCTTGGAACTTTGCATCACCTGACGTCTATTTCATTCGCATTTGGCAACTCAGAAATATACGGTTCAATTGGAAACACATTCCTGCTCTTATAGTCGTTGTTAGGGAGACATCCTCCTGTGCGGCTAACCAAAATTAGTTAGGGATATTTCTTGTGTAACAATACTTGTAATCTTGACTTGTACCTCAAGTCCTTGTGCATATAAATAGAAACAGAGAGAGAGGAGGCGTGCCATCGAGCAGCCCATTGTTTCATGGTATCAGAGCGGGTCATCCTCCCCGCCGCCTAAACCCCTCCCTCCCTCTCCAAAAACCCTAACCCTAGCCACCAACCTCCCTCCCCTCTCCCACCATGACTCCCGAAGAACTCGTAGCCAAGGAGCGCGAGCTCGAGGCTCGTGCCAAAGCCCTAGATGACCGCGAAGCCTCCATCAACCAGCAGATCATCGCCGCCACCAACGCAGCCGCCGCCTCCCTTCCGGCTGGCCAAACACCCTCCCCAAACCCTAACCCAACCGAACCCACCACCACCCGGTCCCTCCACCTACGCAACCTCCATCAAGCTCCACGTGCCGATCACCCTCGGCCTCACCGACGACAACTACACAAGCTGGAGGGAGCTCTTCCTCGTCGCTCTCGGCCGCTACGGTCTCACCGCCCACGTCACCGGCGAAGCCACTCCCTCCGACACGTCTCCTACCTCTGCTTGGGGCCGTGATGACTACACCGTGCTCTCCTGGATCTACGGCTCCATCGACACCGACCTCCTCAGCATCGTCATGCTTCCTGGCTCCACCGTGCTCACCATCTGGGACGCCATCGAGAATCTCTTCCGCGACAACAAGAAGCACCGCGCCATCCAGCTCGAGGCCGACTTCCGCAACACGCCACAGGGCGATCTCTCCATCAGCGACCTCTCGCGCCAAGCTCAAGAACCTCGCCGACTCCCTCGCCGACGTCGGCCAGCCCATCGGCGACGAAACGCTGGTTCCGACGCTCCTCCGAGGCCTTAATGACACTTACGCCCATCCGCGCTCGTTTCTCCCTTTCGAGTGCCGTTCCCTCGTTTCTTCGGACGCGCTCCGCCCTCATCCCTGGAAGAAACTCAGCGCCGCACCGACGCACGCAACGCCGCCTCCACCGCACTCCGGGCCATGGGCCGGAGCGTACTCGCCCAACAATGGGAGCGCCCGCGCCCCTCCTTCACGGTGACCGCTCATCGCCTGCTCCCTTCGGGGGCTCATCGCTCGCTCCCTTCGGGGCGATCGCGCCGGCGGCCGCGGCACCAACTACTTCACCAACACCTTCCGTGGCGGAGGCCGCGGACGCGGCGACGGACGAGGACGTGGGCGCGGCCGCGACAACCCCCGGCGGTTCAATCCCCGGACGGGGGCCCCTACTCGCGCCCAGCTACGGCGAGGCCCCGTGGCAGCCACCTCCATCAACACGGTGGCAGCCGCGCTCACCAACGACATGGCAGCCGCCGTCCCCGGGCCTCCTCGGCCCGCGCCCCGGCATGACACCACGAGCGTATACAACCCGGGGCTCCTACGTCCCCACCGCCCACCGGCAACAACGGATCGACCCGGCTCTCCTCGCTGCCCTCAACAACCTGCGGCTACCGGCGGCGATTGGCACATGGACACCTGGTGCATCCTCTCACATGGCATCCGATCCCGGTAATCTCCACTCCCTCCTTCCATCCTCATCCCAATTTGTCACCGTCGGAAACGGTGCAACTCTTCCTGTCACCCATGTCGGTTCCCAAACTCTTAATACCCTCACTAAACCCCTTTATCTTCACAACATACTCCTAGTTCCACAAATCATCAAAAATCTTATATCTGTTCGTTAATTCTGCATCGATAATCACTGCACCATTGAATTTGATCGTTTTGGTTTTTCTGTGAAGGCCCTTCCCAGCGGGACCGTGATTCTCCGATGTAACAGTCCAAGCCCTCTCTACACCGTCAATCCACCTGCCTACGCCGCTACATTCCTCGCCACCATCTCCCACGACCTCTGGCATCGCCGCCTTGGACACCCTGGCCACAGCTCCACGCCATCTCTACCCACTGGCTTGCCGAATAAAACAGGACCCTCCCTGTGTCATGCATGTCAATTAGGAAAACATGTTAGGTTACCATTTTCTTTGTCGAGCTCGTCTACTACTCGCCCGTTTGAACTATTACATTGTGATCTATGGACCTCCCCAGTCCTTAGCATGTCTGGTTTTGCCTATTATCTAGTCATTATTGATGATTTTTCTCATTATTTTTGGAGCTTTCCTATTCGTAAGAAATCCGATGTCTTTGCCACGTTCGTTACCTTTCATGCCTTTGTCACCACCCACTTCAATCTCCCTATTCTAACTATCCAATGCGACAATGGAAAAGAATTTGACAACATTAAACTAAACTCCTTCTTTCAATCCCATGGAACCCTTTTTCGCTTCTCATGCCCCTACACTTCTCAACAATACGGCAAAGCCGAACGAGCCATTCGCACCATCAATGATGTTATCCGCACCCTTCTCTTCCAAGCCTCCCTGCCTCCCAATTTTTGGGCCGAGGCTCTCCACACTGCCACTCATCTTCTCAACCTTCGTCCCACCGCAGCCCTCCGTAGACAAACCCCACACTTCACCCTCTACGGTACACATCCATCCTATGGTCACCTACGCGTGTTCGGTTGTCTCGCTATGTCAACATTTCCTCCACTAGTCCCAACAAACTAGCCCCACGCGCCACCAAATGTATTTTTCTCGGTTATCCATCCCGCCACAAAGGCTATAGGTGTCTCGACGTGTCCTCCCGACGCATCCTAATCTCCCGACATGTTATGTTCGATGAACATACCTTTCCTTACGCCTCCATCACACAAACATCTACACCACCTGCCATCATCGACCCCATAGATCCCCACTTCCTACCAATACCTCCAACCATATCCACGTCGGCACCACCATCTCCTACTCCACCCCTGCCGCGGCGAGATTTCTGCTGCCGCGAGCCCACGCCAGCCTGCCGCCGCCTCTTCTCCTGCCGCGGCAGCCTCTTCCCCTGTCGTGGCACCTCTTTCTCCCGACTCGCCTCCACGGCAGCCTGCCGCCGCTCGTCTCCTGCCGTGGCAGCGCCGCGGCCCAGCCATGACTCATGTGTACACTCGCCGCCCTTCGGCACCACCCGTTATCCATCGCACTCGTAGCACCACCGGTAAACTCCCACCTCCCATCGATAAACTCAATCTCTCCGCCACCGTATCTTCTCCTATTCCTCACAATTATCTAGTTGCTCTTCGTGATCCTTCCTGGCGCCAAGCCATGCGGGACGAATATGACGCTCTTCTCCAAAACCAAACCTGGACTCTCGTCCCTCCCCTCCCTGGTGCCAACATCGTCAGTGGCAAATGGATTTTTCGTCACAAATTCAATTCCGATGGATCTCTTGCTCGTCACAAGGCACGTTGGGTCGTTCGTGGTTTCACACAACAACCTGGCATTGACTTCGACGAGACTTTCAGCCCTGTCGTCAAACCAGCCACCATCCGTGTTGTTCTCTCCCTCGCCGTGTCTCAAAATTGGCCCATCCATCAACTCGACGTCAAAAACGCCTTTCTTCACGGCAACCTTTCCGAAGAAGTCTACAGCCAACAACTCTCAGGGTTTATCGATCCCTCTCGTCCCACTCATGTCTGTCGTCTCCTCAAATCACTATACGGTCTTAAACAGGCTCCTCGGGCTTGGTTTCAACGATTTGCTACCTTTGCTCGTTCCATTGGCTTCCTTGAATCCAAATCTGATAACTCTCTTTTCACTCTCCATCGCGGTTCGACATCGCTTATCTACTTCTCTATGTTGATGACATCGTTCTCACCACATCCACCACTTCCTTTCTCCATTCTATCGTCAACACTTTCAGCCGCGAGTTTGCCATGAAAGACCTCGGACCTCTTCATCATTTTCTCGGTATCTCTGTCACTCGCCAACCCCATTCTTTTCACCTATCTCAACGACAATATATCCTAGACATCCTCCGCCGTGCCGGCATGAGTGACTGCCATCCGTCCCCCACTCCTGTTGATACCAAAGCAAAACTTCCTGCCTCTACCGGTCCACCTGTGGCCGATCCCTTCCGCTGTCGTAGTCTAGCCGGCGCTCTTCAATACATGACTCTCACTCGGCCCGAAATATCCTACGCTGTTCAACAAGTTTGCCTTCACATGCATGATCCCCGTGAACCTCACCTCCTCATTGTCAAACGGATCCTTCGCTACCTCAAAGGGACTCTCGATCATGGTCTTACTCTTCACTCCTCCACCTCTCACTCTCTCATTGCCTACTCGGATGCTGATTGGGCAGGATGTCCGGATACTCGCCGATCTACGTCGGGAGTACTCGTGTGTTCTTGGGTGACAACCTGGTTTCTTGGTCATCTCGCCGACAGCCCACCGTGTCACGCTCTAGCGCTGAGGCTGAATACCGTGCTGTTGCCACTGCCGTTGCCGAGACTTGTTGGCTCCGTAATCTACTGCGGCAGAGCTCCGGCGTCCCCTTGACAGCGCCACGATTGTCTATCGTGATAACGTGAGCGCTCGTTTATCTCTCGGCCAATCCAGTTCAGCATCGGCGTACCAAGCACATCGAACTTGACATACATTTTGTGCGTGAGAAGGTGGCTCTTGGGGCTCGGGAGTGCTACATGTACCCTCCAGTTCTCAGTTTGTTGACATCTTCACTAAGGGACTACCGTCTGTCTTATTTCATGAATTTCGATCCAGTCTTCACGTCGGCGAAGCACCGAGTTCAGACTGCGGGGGCGTGTTAGGGAGACATCCTCCTGTGCGGCTAACCAAGATTAGTTAGGGATATTTCTTGTGTAACAATACTTGTAATCTTGACTTGTACCTCAAGTCCTTGTGCATATAAATAGAAACAGAGGGAGAGGAGGCGTGCCATCGAGCAGCCCATTGTTTCAGTCGTAATAGAATTACGGCACATGAGCTCAATTAGTGGACATGTCAAATTTGGTTCTTTCTGTTTGTCATTGGAAAATAATTACCCAGATACTAAGACAAGTAAACTACTGACACTAGTTGTGGGTATTGATGTCATTGTGCGCCAGAATGCTACTTTTGTCCTACTTTTGTGCTGATGACGTTTCTATTTGCTTACCTGAGACTTGGATGACTCTTCCGTTACTCTGACGTTCATTTCAGATATAGCAAAATTCAGATGTTTTTGGTTATATGTCTTATTCAAGTTATCCCTTCATTATTCATCAGGAACTGATATTTGTAAATTTGGATTTTGCAGCCTTGCCGATACAGTCATTGTTTCCATTCTTGTACTTTATGGTGAGCAATGTTACTTCAATTTCTTTTTAAAACGTGCAGTGTGATTTTGCCTTTTTGTTTCATGATAACGGGAGAAAAGTTACAAGTAGTATAAAATTTGAATGCTCTATATGTCGAGCAATGATATAATCTTTGCATGAGACAATGACTAGTGGTGGAAACAAAGCTTTGCTCTTCTCATAGATTTGTTGTTTCCTGTTGTTTTGTTTTCTTCCAATAGTATTAGTTAAAATTTTCTCTTCAAGTAGACTATCATCGCTAATACTGTACTATTTTCATTAGTCATTATCGACTGTCAACACTGAATATCTGTTTGCAGATAAGGGACCTTCACATTGCTAAAGAAGAAGAAGATATTGGATTTTATGCTGGTTTTGTTGGTGAGAATTGTGATGATGCATTGTGCTATCTGTTTAGCTATTTTTTATATGCACTGTGAGCAATAATTCATCATGTTGTTTTGTACATTTCTATCAATAATGCATTGTGTTGTTTATTACAGTATATATATTAGACGATGCATTGTGCTGCATGCTTACGTAAGTTTGATGATTCATTAGGTCTGTTGTTTAATCAATTTACTTTGATTCATTAAGTATGTTCTGATAATTTTGTTAAAAACACAGTTCCTCTTTTGTGTTTATCTTCTGAAACACTTCAACTTTGATGCACGAGGACATTGTTTTGTAAGGGGTATGCCTCAGCCTTATCTGCCACGGTAAACTTATGGTGCCTTTTCTATTAATGTAGGCGCTTCATATATGCTTGGGAGAGCACTAACCTCTGTAATATGGGGAGTTGTGGCTGACAAGCACGGGAGGAAACCAGTTCTTGTAATCACCCTTGTTTCCGTGTAAGGATATTCTTTCAACAAACTGTAGCCTGCTGAGCTTTTCTTTGGTGTATTCTGATAGATGCACCTAGAATTTAAGCATGTTTTCTCATCTATTTCAGAATTATATTCAATACACTCTTTGGACTCAGCTCAAGTTACTGGATGGCATTAACCACAAGAGGTTTGCTTGGGTTGTTATCTGGTATGCTCGGACCAGTTAAGGTACGCAGAAGTACGTAGAGTGTGCTTTCCTTTCAGTTATTAGAACCTTCCATCATGGTTTTGTAGCTTCCGGAAATCGATAGGCAAATAAACTGAAATAAATTAATTGGAGACATCAATTTTTCTGTTGAAAGCCCTTGCGGGAAAATCCACTGGCGTGTCTCAGGATAGTGTGTACAAACTAAGGAGTTAACAATGAGTCGTCAAACCACCCCGTTATGCATACACGAGGTAATATTTGGTGGTAGGATGTGATTTGATTCGTGAAAATCTAGTCCACTACGAAGAACCCTTAACAACAAACTCATCTCGCTTAACAATAAACTCAATCCCATTCAGCAATTAAATATCCACTGTGAGCCGGAAATCCCTTGGACTAAATTCTCTTGTGTTCTTCTCTTGTTTCTTTGTTTTTTTCCTTATTCTGTAGCCTTGCTACCAACGTTGTAACTTTCCTGTCATCTTGATAGTCTTCTTCTAATATACAACGACACACCTCTAGGCGTGTGTTCGAGAAAAAATAAATTTCAACACACCAAGTAAATCTCAAACATATTAACTGAAACTCACTTTGTCATCGTAATCAGCAGGTATCATGATTCCTCATCTTGCATACCGTTGCATTACCTCCCCCTCCAATAGACCATGGCCTCTCACATTAGATTCATATTAGTTGAATACATGAACAATTTTGCATTATGTTTAATGCAAAAATAGACTAGACATGACATGGTAAATAATCTATCCAGATTAAACATTTCAACGATACTAAGCAAACTACATATGCAACTCGGCAAGTAAGATAAAAATGGCATATCCAAAACTACAAACAATCCCTAAGAGCATCTCCATTGGGGAGTCCAATAGCGTCCCAATAGCAATTTGGAGGCCGGCAACAAAATTGGGCTCACACCAGCACGCTCAATAAAGCGCTGGCGCCGTTTCGAGCCCAATAAAACCACTCGCAACCCCGTGTCGGTTCCTTCACGCGGGGTGCCGAATGGGCGCGCTAGCGCCTCGCGCCACGTCAGACTTCGTCCGCGGGCCTCGCCCATCAGCGAGACATGACGCTGGTCGTGTTTTTGAAGATGTGTAATGGAGGTCATCGCCGGAAACCGAGGCGGCGAGGAGGCCAGACGCCGTACGGACGCCCAGGTGGCAGCAGCCTAACTCCCCGCGTGGCATCAATGCGGGCCGCTGCGGCTACTTTAAAACCCCCGTCGACACCACCATCTCTGCCCAACCCTAGCCAACACCGCTCGAGTCCATCGCCGACACAACAAACACACTGCTCGAATCCATGGCACACAACTACGAGGCCAGCGGAAGCGGTGTCGGCGGCGAGCGCTCCTACCATTTCACACTCGACGAGGCGGACGTGCTCTATCGGCACCACATCCCGGTGCCGGTGGAGTACCGCCTGCCGCACGGCAGGCATCTGTCCGCCGCCGGCTACGTGGTGCTGCCTCCTCCGGATGGACCGGCGAGCAGCGCCGCCTCCTGGAATAGGCACCAACGAGCCCGGAGTGGCACCACGTGTTTGGCCCTGAAGCCGGGCGGTTCAACCGCACGGGCTGCCGGAGCTGGTGGCTCGGCCGCGACGTCGACGGGACGCTCGCGGCGTACGACTACCGGCCGCAGAGGCACGGCGACCCGCCTTCTGGCCACTGTAGACATGGCGCTGGCTGCGCGCGCACCGACACGGGTGGTGTCGGGCGCTTCTCTATCCGGTTCGTCCGGCAGCCGCATTATCTGCGGCGGTGCGCGAGGCAACTCGTCCGCACCGACGAGAAGGACGGCGCCGGTGAAGGAGGCGCATGACTCGCTTCCACGCGAGCGCCTCAAACTCCGCCGCCCCAAGGAGCAAGCCGTGCACCCGCTGGCGAAAAAGTGGTGGGAAATGGAGCTCGAGGCGTAGGCGGCCTACCGCGGCCCCGACGACGCGCCGGGGCAGCACCTGCTCGTCGGCTGTTCCCTCAACGAGGACTACCGGTAGGTGACGTACAACCTGCGGTAGGCGGAGCTGGAGCTGTGGTCCGCCAAGGACTCCGGCAACTTCTTCGACCTCGCCGCCGCCGCTCCTTCTCCACCACTGGTGCCAAAAGAGGAGGACGACTGGGAGTTCCCCGATGATGATGACGGCGGCAGCGGCGACGACGCAAAAAGCAGCGACTACATCGCCTTCAACTACCGCTAGTTTATTTTATGTATTTGTCGTGTTTTGTACAAACTCGCTAAAAATCGAATGAAATCTGCCGTCGTTTGCATTTTTGAAATTTTCACTTCTATTGGGGTCTCCATTTGGGGTGCGCCGGTGTGGGGAAACCTTCCCCAAATGGAGGAAGCGTGCCAGCTGTTGGCGCCTATTTGGGAGCCGCCGTGGACATGCTCTAATTCTAGGGACAAGAGTGTTATAGTATACGTGGATTGCATACCTCTTTCCATCAGTTCAAATTTTTGGCTGCATAGCTAATGCATGGAACTTGACATGGTATCACAACAGAGGTCTTGGGTTCAAGTCTCGGCATTTGCAATCTAATAAAAAATGCTCTTGCCCCTTTTCTTTCCATGTTTAAGCCTTCTTGAGTCATACGTGTAGACTTACCGCACATGAAAGCTGGTAATAATGTATGTTGATTGCCTAATATTTTCCATCAATTAGGATCGATGGATGAATTGGTTAGGTGCATATAACTTGCAAGTATGTCCAACTTTGATCGGTGAACGGAAGTGTTGGAATATAGTGACCAACGCTCTTTCGCACTTCCGCACTTCGGATAAGAAAATGATTTTTTTAAAAAGAATAGGTAGTCTTTGTCAGTTTTGCAGATGCGTCTTTCCTCGGTACTTGTGCTCGCCCTCCGGCTTCCATGCGCCGCAGTCACTGCTCTACGTCGACAACTCTCGTGGTTTCCAACCACTCGCGGCCGTGACCGCTCTATGTGGACTCCTCTTCTAGCTTCCGCGCAGGGTGACTGCTCTACGTCGACTCCCTTTGCGGCTTCCACCCGCAATTGTGGCCGCTCTACGTTGACTCTTCGGGTTGGTTCCACTAGCCACTCTACCTCAACTTGCCGCCCCCCTCTACGTCGAGCGGTTTCCTACGCGTTTGTCGCTGCACTATGTATACTCGCCGTGATAGTGACCTCTCTATGTCGACTCCCTCTTGGCTTCCACCCGCGATTGGCCACTCTACGTCGACTCTTCTGGTGGCTTCCAAATGCCGCTCTATGTCGACTTTTCTGGTGTCTTCCATATGCCTCTCTACGTTGACTTATAGTCAACCGCTCTATGCCGACTCGCCGCTATACAACGAATCCTCCTGCGATTTCCCATGATGTTTGTCACTTCTCTACGTATACTCACCGCTCTGCATCGACTACTCTCGCAGTTTTTGCACGGTGTCTGTGCCGACTCTACACGCAGTTTCCACGGGTGGTGGTGACCACTCTTCGCTGGTAGGTGTTTCTAACCCGGCATCTTTTGCTGCCTAGTGGTGGATCTAGGATCAGATAGGTGCGGTGCCAAGATTAATTTGACCACAAAGATTTGATCATCTAGCATTTTAATAGCTGATATAGCATAGAATTAGTCCTAATACTTGTATATAAGTAGGAAAAACTGTATTTTGGAGGAGGTGCCATGGCACCCATGGCACCGCCACGGGATGACTGGATAGCCCCTGCCTCTGCCTATGCATGAGATTGCGCAACCTCGATACCTGCTTGCTGCTTAGGATTTCTCACCGGCAGGTTTTGTAGGTTACATGACTGACTTACCTTCTACTCATTCTTTTGCTTTGACCTCTGTTCTGTCGAGTCACCTGTTCGTGTCCATACTACTAATGGTACTCCCCTCTCAATCGATAGTTGAGACACTCTTAGCACTTCATCGTTTCATGTTCTTTATTTTGCTCATGTTTCTTGACTTATCATGCAACTCGTTTCCATTGGTCAGATTGTTGACTCTGGTTTTAGGGTCATTCTCGACTTTGAGTTGTGTTCAATCGGTTCACGTGCACTATGCTTGGTGCTGGCCCCGACGCCATGATGGCCTCTGGAGTTTGATTGGCCTCTCAGTGCTTGTTGCCGCATCTATCAGCTCTTTTCAGCAGTGGTATAATCGCCTCGGACATTTATGTAGTTCTCATCTCTCGTCTTTAGTTCATCATGGTATATCGAGGTTTGTGCCCGGTAAAGAGGCCCATATGCACGGCAAAGTCTTCGCCGTGCGACGCCGCACGGCAAACTTCGGACGGCAACGAGATCTTTGCCGTGCGGCTCGCATATGTTGCACGGCAAAGGCTTTGCCGTGCGGCTAGCTCTCTGCCGTGCACCCGCATCATTGCCGTGCGGCCTACTTTCTTTGCCGTGCGCCGCGGCATTGCCGTGCACCTTGACGTTGCACATTGGTGGAACCTCGCGCGGAGAAATCTAGGGGGTAGACCCGCCGGGGCACACACATATACCGCTGTTTTTGGGGGAGGAGGGGGAGAACGACCGTCGGAGCACCGAAATCCCACCAAATCTTGCATGTGGACCTATGATATGTGTGAAAGTGTGGTGGAAGGTGTAATGGTGCAAAAATAGCTCCCCGGTGTGACCTTCCTCACATTTGGGCGATAACACTTAGCAGATTTTCCGAAGCGCGGATTGCTTCGAAACCCTGATATATGAGGGGGATGAAGATGAAGAGTACTTTTGTATTGCACATTGTCTTAAGTAACACTAATAAATAGTCAAACTAATTAAAAAATGTAAGTATTAGATGAAATAAATAGAAAGAAAAACAAAGGAAATGTCATATGGCGAACGGCAAAGAAAAAAACGCACGGCAACGTAGCTTTTGCCGTGCATCCAAGCTGCACGCACGGCAAAGGGAGTGGCACGGCAATGCCCAAAGCCTTTGCCGTGCAGTGAGTCTTTGCCGTGCGGCGTGTTGGGTCATTGCCGTGAAGGTTTCGTTGCCGTGCGCTGTCTTACTTTGCCGTGCGCTCCGTTCAGATGTTGCCGTGCACATTTTCTTTGCCGTGCGTTCTGGTTGGTGC
>NC_061513.1:222081751-222167891 GCF_022539505.1 Lolium rigidum | reverse complement strand
AGCTTCTAGGAAAGCTACTACATCTATGTCATACAAGGCCGGACATTGCTTATGCAGTAAGCATTGTAAGTAGATATATGCATGAGCTTGGATGCACATCAAATTTTGAGGTACCTAAAGGGGACTCCAAGAAAGGGTAACTTAACGGTGGATGGCTACACTGATGCTGATTGGGCAAGTTGCCTTGATGACAGGAGGTCAACTTCGGGATATTGTGTGTTTGTTGGAGGTAAGCTGGTGTCATGGAGAACTAAAAAGCAACTAGTTGTATCAAAGTCAACTGAAGAAGAATATCGAGCAATGTCTCAAGGATTGAGTGACATGTCGTGGGTAAGAAATCTCTTAAGTGAATTGAAGGTGCTAAGAGATGAACATTTGAATGTTTGGTGCGATAACAAGTTAGCTATATGCATAGCAAATAATCCATACAACATGACAGAACCAAATATGTGGAGATTGATAGATTCTTTATCAAGGAAAAATTAGATGCTAGAATTATCAAGATTGATTATGTGAACACTGGACAACAAATTGCAGATTGCTTAACAAAAGAGCCGGGAGCAAAGGAATGCAACTTAACTTGTAACAAGATGGGGATGATAGATATCTATCACCCATCTCGAGGGGGAGTGTTGAACATGTTGCTGGCCCATGTGGCCCATCTATTCACCCAGGAGCTGATGTATATATATGTGCCCCCTCACTCCAGAAAACCCTAAGGGAGAGACAGAAGCTGTGCACCCACCTCCAAGGTCAGCAACCACCCCTCTTCACAACAAGTTCCAAGGCAAAATCCATGGAGTCCAATCTCATAGAAAAATAATTATTGTTTCTATGACAACTATACCATATACCTAATCCTTCATCTAAGCTACACATTTTTCATATTTCTTTGTTTGGAGGATTCAAACCAAAAATGTCATATGTTCTTTCAACGTCACATGCGCGAGAGTGACCTTGCACTCTTGCAGTACACAAATAATAACAGTCTGCATCTTAGAGCAGATACACAATGTTTAAGGAAAGAAAAATATACCAATATTACTACATATTCAGGTTCTTGTCTACTTGTCTAGGTTGTAACACATGGTGTGGCGGCGTTAATGCTCCGTCCTGCTCTTTCTAGCGTAGAACGGCCTGAAAGTGAACGTAAGGCCTATAACAGTGAACACGATCAGCATGAAGAACACCAGGTGGTCACCTGTAAGATTAATTCGCAGCAGGTATCAGCACGGATTAGAGATTTATTAATTTACATTGTATTAACAACATAAAATATTTCCATGTTAAACACAAGCTCAATCTTCCTAGAAAATACATACTCCAGATCAGTCCAGAACGATAGAAATTTTTGTACATGTAACAAAAAAGGAAGGTATTAAATACCTGGCAGAAATGGAGCTGTTTGACGCTTTTGAGCCCATGAGAATCTACAAGGGAAAAATGCAATTAACATGATAAGGTGGAACACATTTTTTCATAAAAAATTGTAAATAAAGAAAATGCGTCCAGTGATTGCATTGCCAATGAACTGAGTCACAAAAGATAAATACAACTATTAGGGGAACTGAGATAATTGCTGTTTGCAGTAGAAAAAATTAAAATGCTTAGTAATCTAGGTATTCATGTGAAGTGCTATATTTTCCTCTATGTGGTTACAATACTTAGTAAATTGGAGCATGGATACTTACATAACTCCTGCAACAGCTGGAGCGATAGTTTTAGAGATGGACATTAGTGTTATAGAAAGGCCATTGGCTGAAGCTCTTAGGTCTTGACTCTGTTATGTGTATCCCAAAGTTAGAGAACAAAATGATATTACCAAACTTCGTAGGAATGAATGAAAGATAGCTATTAATTTTACCCATTTATTAGAAATATCGTAAACTTACCACAGAATCATTCATTAAAATGCTGAACACAGTCATGGTAGTTACCTGAAATGTTTTTGGGAGCACGAGTAAATTTTTGTAGGTAGTATTAAAAATGGCTGTCTTGGGTTGAAATATATAAGTCTCTAAGCATCACATATTAGTGATCAGTACGATAAGCAGAGAAACAGTTAAAGTATTTGTCAAAATATGAATAACTAGTACGTATTTGCATTTCTGCTACTATTTATTAACAAAGAAAAGGTGCTCAGCAACAATATCTACAGTTATGCTTAGCCAGCACCAAGATAAATAGACCAGACTCGAAAATTAGACTCGTAATATAATTAACAAAATTATGGACTAATGCCATGCACAAACTTGAAGATCTTTTTCCCAACAACAAAAAATGTAAGATCTTTGCACTCACAGCGAAAGAATTCTTCAGAAAAGATGCACAATTTACTGCCAACTGAAGAATGAACCCTGATAATGCAGGCATGAATGGATAGCTCGCAAGAAGTGGTATTGACAATACCTGCACATCAGAATATCTAATGAGTTTAACCGCTACAATATAACTAAGTTTATCAAACAAGCAGCAGATAGTCTTACCGCAATTGCACGGACTAATGTGATGGGGTCTATAGACTTTGCAATCGATGGATAAATCAAAATTTGATATATCAGGAGTAGGAGACCTGACAAAAAGTACAGTCAGTACAATAAACTTTGCATGTTTACCAGAAAGCGCACAACACATGAGACATGATTTTCTGAGTTCCTAGTGAGTCCTCATGATCACATGTTTCATTCAAATTATGGTTCTAGTATGTCTTATTTCTTCAAATTAAGCATATATTTATGCGCCACTTCAAAGTCTGTAGCTTCGAGAAATGCCACTGAAAGCTCGATGCTGTATATTTCCCGACAAGAAAGTTTAGTGTCATATATATATACAACTGCTCACTTGCTCTAATTGTTCAGAACTTCAGATGCCATATGGTCGCTAAAAATTGGGCAATAGCATATGCATTTGCACTTGTATATATGTAAGTTTCCCTTCATAGCAAAATTCACTGCACCTATCTCAATGATGTTCAAAATTTTCAAGTCTCAATGAGTAAATCTACGGGCCATAAGCTGTAAACACACAATTCCTTGTGTCTAAAATACCTGAGATTGAAAGGACGCTACCCACATCTTGAGATGAAAAGCTTAGTCCACCATATTTTCTATCACTAACAGCCCAAAGAGAAAATACCTGCAGTTTATGTGTTTTCAGAATGAAATCCAGCAACAATAATGGCAATGTAAGCAATGCAAAATAATAAGATGCTAAACAACCACATAAGTATATGTCAGAAAATAAATGATACACACATTACCTCTGCGTAAGCCAAGTCCTGCAGAGAGAAAATGCAATATACAGTAATAGCGGAGAGCAATGGCCAGTTTGTGAATAAACTGAGACATCCACCAGCATTCTGTTCAGCATTTGTATCAGAAAGAGATTCTTCGACATCTTCAACTGAATTATTTAAAAGTGTGTCTTCGGTATGTTTATGCAAAGTTTCCTGCAGCAATGTAGACACGTTAAGTACAGGTCAGGGTCAGTTCACATGTGCCATGTACATGCTAGGTGTTTTCTCAGAGGGTGGGCTCCTAATCGCAGTGGCATTTATAAGAAAGAGAAAGAATGTTTGGGAAATGCAGAGTGGCTCTCGGGTGCCACACACCCCCATACTTGGAAAAATAAAAATAAAATGAAATAAAAGGTTAAAAAAATTTAAATTTTTTTGAAATCAAAGATGATCAGGTATTATACGTGTATAAAAATATTTCCCTAGGAAATTACTTTTATTGTATCCTAGGTAAAAAAACAAACTCGAAACGCGCCATGACCAGGTACTATTCACTTTATATTCGTCATAATTTTTTTCCCTGAAGACCATGGGAATCATTTCTTTTCCAAACATTTTTTTTACGAGTACAAACTTGATCATCCTTGGTTTCCAGGAAGATTTAATTTTTTTGACTTTTTTGAATTACTACAATTTTTTGGGTGTATGGGGGTGTGTGGCACCCAAGAGCCAAAAAGTCCCCTTCCAAGAATGGTTGTCTCTTATTATTGATGCTCAAGATATTTAAGGCTGAAACTTCTCCCTTTGGTGCATCTGAAAGGGATACCTTGAGGGATGCAAGTGAACACTTATCTAAACTTAGGCACGATGAAGAGACTAAGTGGGCTCAATTTGCTAAAGGCGAAACATGTGTAGGAAGGAGGAAATAATACAAAGTATTTCCACCTGATTGGAAAGAGAAAACATCGCAAGAAAAAGATTTTTAACCTTGAACAAGACGAGAGGACAATTGTGCGGGAGAAAAACTTAAAGGTTTACATATATGAATGCCATAAGAATTGTTCGGGGCACCAGCAAAGAACAATTTCTCTGTACGTGAAGATAGTATTGATGATATACCGCAGAGGAGAATAGTATTCGGACTTCTGAATTTACAGAGAATGAAGTAATCTCCCATATGGAACATAATAAGGCTCCGGGACCACACGAGTTCCTTATGAAGTTTTACCAAACCTTTTGGGAGGTCATTAAGAATGACTTGATGGCGACGTTTAGGCAGTTACAAGGAGGAGAATTGCCTCCGTACAAGGTTAACTTTGGAGTCATCACCTTGTTACTCAAAAAAGAAAATGCGGTTGAGATTCAGCAATATAGACCTATTTGCCATTCAAACGCAAGCTTTAATTTTTTTATAAAGGTGAGAACAAATCTTGGTACCTTGACATCGACGCAAGGCTGCACTGCCAACGATCTTGGCACCTTGACATCGACACAGAGAGGTACCACGTCGCCTAAGAAACTCACCAGCTTCCTCTATAGTCCAAGCATTCGCGCGGCTACACCGTCCACGACACTCCTGCTACGACTACAGGGGATGTCAGCCCACAGGTTTCTACTTCGATATCTCTTTAGTCTGATCGTTTGTGCGGTTCCCGTTGTTCATGACGGTACCGCTATTATTAGAGATATATTTGGTAGTTAGAGATATTATGGGATTAGATTCGAACTATTTCTATACTATCTTTAGTAGGCTTCTTTCCCTCCAAGTCTTGTACTCACCCAAGAGGCTCCATGCAACAATCCAACGCATTACACCAATACTCGTCCTCTTTCAAAAATAACAAAATGCACACTGCTTGTAGATAAAGTCAAGAATGGTTCATCGCATTAGCATGTGCGCCCATGTTAACGAGTCAAATGAAAGGTTAAACTTGGGATTGTCATACCCGAATAGGCGGAGCTTCGAGCAAACACCTTCAACAAGGACATGATGCATGCACGTCAACATTGTCTGATATGAGATCTTGTTTTTCCACCGGGGTACGCGTATATTTTTGCCGAAACTGCCAGTGCCTACAACCTCCCACTAGCCGGCTCCCAATGCTAAGAGTTCCCGGACCCTCAGGCAACGCTGGAGAAGACACTGGGCAGCATGTTAGCATGTTGAGGCACTCGTGTCTCCATTCTGGGGTTGGACGTCTCCGTCACCTTGACCGCTATGAAACCACCAAAACTCGGCCATGCCTAGACCACCTCGCCGCCAAAGTCGGAGAAAAATGCCAGACACGACACCCACGGCCATCGATCTTCCGGTCTGGTTATAGTTGCAGATACTTTCCATGAAGTTAAAAATTAACGTAGCAATAAAATTAAGGTTGTATGATCCAGTATTTGAGTCATGAATTTAGCAATCATGTAAAGTGTTGTGGAATTGTTCCACAACTCACGCTGTCCGAAACACCTCAAAGAAACGGTGTAATCAAACCTAGTTGGACATGATTTGATCGATGATGAGCCAGGCATATCTATCATTATCATTTTAGGATTACACTCTAGAAATGGCAGCTTTAACACTAAATAGGATACTGTATAAATCAGTAGTTAAGACACCATATGAGATATGGACTAAGAAGAGTCACAATTTATCTTTTCTAAAATTTGGGATTGTGAGGCGTTTATCAAGTGACTTCAGTCAGACAAGCTCACACCCAAGTCGGATAAATGCAATTTCGTGAGATGTCCGAGGGAAACCATGATATATAACTTCTACAACTGAGAAGAGATCAAAGTGTTTGTCGCTCGAAGCGTTGTTTCCATAAAGAAAGAGTTTCTCAAAAGGGAGACAAGTGGAAGAACAGTGCAGCTTGAACAAGTTGAGAAACGTGTGGCAAAGGAAGCACCACCATCACGTAGTTCGGAAAGGCTCCGTAATGCGCAAGAAACATTATTCTTAGACAATGATGAGCCTACGACATATGCAAAAGTAATGGTAGACCCAAACTCTCATTAATGGCAGTGTCATGAGATCTGAAATAGAATTCATCGGATAAATCAAATTTGCAACTTGGTTGACCCGCTGGATGGTGTTAAAACCATCGTGTGAAAATGGATCTACAAAAAAAGATTGATATGGAAAGAAATGCTCATGCCCATAAAGCTGGAATTGTCACAAATGGTTTTGGAAAGTTCAAGGAGTTGACTAGGACGAGACCTTCTCGCTAGTAGCATGCTTAAATCTGTACGAATCAATCTAGCTATTGATGCATATTTCAACTATGAGATATGGCATATGGATGTCAAAACGGTTTCCATAAAGGAAATCTAACTGAGGACGTGTACATAATACAACCCGAGGGTTTCGAAGATCCAAACTGGAAATATATGCAAACTTCAAAAGTCCTTTTGAGGATTGAAGCAAGCATCTTGGAGTTGGAACATTCGTTTTGATAGAAGTGTTCAAAGAGTTTGGCTTGATCAGAAACGAATAAGAATATTTTGTTTACAAGAAGGAAAGTGGGAGCTTGCTCTTATTTAAGTTCTTATATGTGGATAGCATGTTGCTGAATATAAATGACCCTATAAAAAGCTTAAATTGTCTATTTTTAGATCTATAAAACTGACTAGTTGCATAGCTGCATTTTGGTTCAAGATGCACAATACATATTGTTACATAGTTCAAATGTCCTATCAATGTCGTATCTCAACTTTTGAAAGGGATAATTTACACACACTGTCCTTCATTTTATTTATCTTCACCAAATATTACGTCCTGACACTAACAAGTGTTGGTCCGAACACAAGATTATAGCTGCCATTAATATCTAGAAACATTTAAAACCTACAGGATGCATGCAACTCTATGAAAAAATTAATTGAGATTTTATTTATTTTGTACTCCAATATGATGTTTTCTTTGACAGAATTGGAACATTAATTGTATACATCTAGGAACAGCAAACTCACCGGAAGCCAGAAGCAAGCAATTAAAGCAGCAACGGCAAGGAGTGATATACAAAGGCAGGGGAGAAAATACGGAAACCTAAAAAGTGCATGTTAAATTAGAACTAAAATCAGAGAATAAAGTTCTATCAAAAGGATACATAAAGAAGGAAAAAAAACAATATGCTAAGGAGGATTCACCCAGAGAAAATGCTTACCTCCCAAATATGGAGTTAACGGAGAATATGCTTGGATATTTATCTGCAGGCTACAATCCACAAGCAAAATTAGCTTACAAGGCTTCTGACAGTTTTTTAATCACAAATGTCAACATTAGAAAGTTGAAACAATGAAAACAGCTACTTTCCGCGCCATGTAGCATAGCAGTATAATGATGAACATGATTAACCCTATTCATTCATGTTTTAGCAAAATCTATACTATATTAAACGGCAATAGGTTGTGTCCATGATGGTTGGTTGGTACGTCACACGCTCACCCTGCCGGACGGAAAGAAAATCGAAGAACCTCAGCCCCTCACACCCCACACGCTAAAAAACCACAAATGTCCACTGAACTGCACACCATACATATGACTTAGGAAAAAACCAACCAATAGGGCGATGGTGGCACGTCCGTCCACACGGAAGAAGAAAAAAAAGTAGAAAACATGCTGCTAGTAAACCACCTGAATACCATCCCCACTCCCCTGCTCCCAACTCATCCCCTCAACAACCACGGTGTTTGGTTAGGCTTATTTTTAGCTTTTGGCTTGTGGTTAAAAGCCACAAAAGCATCTAACTAAGTGCTTTTGATTTTGGCTTTTGACTTGATATTTTTACATGATAACATAAGCCAAAAGCACCTAGGTCCAGTTCTTTTGCCAGCTTCTCCATAAGCTAGCCGGCTTATTGCTTAGAGCATCCAAACTATTTATCTCATAACTAATTTAGAAACTCAAAGGAATGAACCATATTGTTATGAAAAAAGCTGGGGAGGGGGCTGCTTATTTTTTTTAAGCCGACAAGGTGCTCTTGTGGCTTATAAGACAAAATCCAAAAGCAAAAAATAATCCCAACCAAACAATACTGTACATTCCCTTCTCTACGCCACCTCCTCCATCTCCTGCCGCCGATCCAAGCTCCGACCATGCCGGCACCTGCACCTCTGGCGCTCGGCTTCGCCATCGCCCTCCGCGCCGCTTCGACCTATTACCGGTGTCGCCTCCCCAATCCTCCAGCACCGTCTCCTCTCCCATGGCAACTGCTGCAGCTTCTAAAATGTGCAACCGCCGGTCAGCTCAGGACGTGGGGACTGACGAGCGTGGTGGCTTGAACCTCACCCAGTACAAAACGCCCCAAGCCCTCAAAGATCCTCACTTCCTCTCCTCTTGCCTCCCGTCGCCTCTCAGACCACAGAAACGTTGCTGACATCGCCGGCACCGGACACGCCCCCTTCCGCCACGGAAGTGTTAGTCTGCTCCACTCATCCATATGTTCTCCACGCTACTGCTACATGCTCGCTCTTGCAGGTGGAGGCGGTGGTTCTGGAGGAGGACATCGTAGCACCGCGGAGGCGCTTGCGAGGTACACGGCAGAGTCCGGCGTCAGCAATCTTCTGCTCGGATCCATTTCCTTGAGTTGGGTCAGTAGGTAATAGAAATTTGTGTATTCATTACGTCTCAAGTTCAGCATCAGAGTGAGTGCCCCTGCTGCATACACAACGAGTTCTCATGCTTTCTGTATCAAATGTGAATTATGTATTTATAAGGGCATACTTAGAAACAATTCGAATTGTCTGATGTGTTCTGGAAAGTAGGATGCACCCCTTCAAACAGTTGGATGTGTCTGTTGTGTTTTGCAAACTAAATAAGTACTTTTGACTGAAACTTGTGCTTGATACATTGAAGCAGCAACACATTCTTTGTTTTTTCATTTAGTTCTTCCTAATAACGGAACCTACCATGATTCTAAAAATAAATAAAAATGGATCTAAAGGACAAGTTAAATGCCACCTACCTGGAGCTTCTGGATTCCCTGCAGTGTAGCTCTGTAAGCAAGAACGAGTGTCCTAAACCAACACTCGAGTTTCATTTACATCCTTATATATTTGATTCATTGTTATCGGTAGCTTCATGCTTAAAGTATGTAAAAGACCATTCTACACACTAGAATTAGCTGTAAATTTGAGTCATCAGTTCATTCTAAAATACACCAGCACATTTTTTCAGTTAGGCAGATACATCTATTGGGCTTATTGTGGCTATCTCTTGAACGAGAATTTCATATATATATAATAATGTATCAGATAGAAATATATTTTTTCTCAAAAAAAAAGATAGAAATATACTTGACAGCATTTGTGCTATAGCTTCTTTTTCAAGTAACCTGTGTTATAGCTTAGTTTCATACAGTACACTTGTGTGGTGAATAAACTGGAGAATATGCCAAGCAAACATGAAAGCGAAATCTGTAGCGAAGAAATGTGTCATGGCCTATGTTTAACGTATCAATGAATGGCCTCACTTTAAACGACTGTGGCATTAGCAAAGCAAACCCTGCCAATGATATTCCTTACTGCTTCATTGTTTATTTTCAGTGGCTGGATCACAACAGTAATACTTGACAAACTGAAAAAGGAAAGTGTGGATATACTGCTTTAGAAATTTTATTGGAGAGGGTGCATACATTTGTAACTGAATTGTCAAGTAGTACAGTATGTCATTTTCAAGACAATACTTCGACCTCGTAAATAGCTATCTGTTCCTGAGTATGCCATTTTTTGTTGTTTATTTCTGCAGGTCACACCTATACTCTGACTCCGGCAGTGATTGAGCTAACTGATATTGCTAATTCTGTAAGTGCTTTCTTTATATTTTCTGTGTGATGATTCCCTATGCATTTGTTGTGAATCCTGCACACAAGAAGCAGATTCATTATAGTTTTAGTATTTGAATCCATGAAATTTGTGATCTTGGTGGCAGTTGTACGTTTTCTGGTAGGGCTTGTTTTTCCTGCTGCTGTGATGTTAGGATGGGGTTCACAGGTTTCAGGTGGACTGGAATTTGTTGAAGTACAGATCAGTGGAAACATACAAATCTGGATTTCATGCAAATTGTTATTCAATAATTGTTGTCCTGAGACGTTTGTGATTGTTCGTATTATTTTTTGTGCAAATTGTTATTCAAGGCCTGAATCAGGCGCTGATAATCCTTCTGCCTAAGCGCCCAGATGTAGCGGCGCTGAGTGATTACCGCCCTATCAGCCTAATCCACATCTTCTCTAAACTGGTAGCGAAGACGCTGGCAACAAGGCTGCCCCCAGATGGAGTCGCTGGTGGATGGAAATCAATGCACTTTCCTCAAGAAGTGCTGCATCCATGACAACGTTATGTTGGTTCAGCAGATGGCTAGACTCCTCCATAGGTTGAAGGATCCACGGGTGATGCTCAAGTTGGACATAGCACGTGCCTTTGACTCCGTCTCATGGGGGTTCCTTGTCCAGATCATCCGTAAGATGGGCTTCGGGCCGAGGTTTTGCGAGTTGGTCGCCATCCTCCTTTCCACCACGAGCACTAGGGTGATGCTCAATGGCAAGCCAAGCCCCCCTATCCGGCATAGGAGGGGACAGAGTGACCCCTTGTCGCCAACATTATTCGTGTTTGCAATGAACACGCTTAACAGGGTGTTGGCTAAGGCCATCGAGCTGGGGATCCTTCGGCGCCTAGCGCGGCGGGATTTGGTGACGTTTGTGTCGCTTTACGCGGATGATGTAGTCATCTTTTGCCACCCGGATGAGACGGATATGTGTGCAGTGCGCGGTATTCTTGAGCTCCATCAGGGCTACACACCAACTTTGCGAAATTCGGTTTCCCCCATCGTGAGGAGGAGGCCAATGGAGCGGCAGCGGTTATGAAGTGCCAGTTCACACCCTACCCTGTCAAGTACCGGGGCATTGTACTCTCGATCAGACGGCTCGCGGGTGAGGCTTTCCAGTCGGTGGTGGATCCGATGGCGGATAAGTTACCTACCTGGAAGGCGTCGATGATGCCTAGAGCGGGACGCTTGGCGCTCATCCGCTCCGTGCTTGCGGCAATCCCGTTGCACCAGCTTATTGTGCTAAGTGTCAACAAGAAGGCTCTCAAGCAGGTGAACAAGATCCTTCGTGGATTCTTGTGGGCTGGTAGGGTGGATGCCAATGGCGGCCCCTGGCATGTCTAGTCCAGGGTTTGTCACCCACTTTGGCATTGAGGCTTGGGGATCCCAGACCTCGTACACACGGCCATCATCCTCAGGGTGCGCTGGCTTTGGAGGATGCGTACCGACCCCCGGCGACCTTGGCGCGGGCTCGATATGCAGTTCTCCGAAGAGGAGCAGGCCGTCTTCGATGCTTCTACCTATATGTTGGTCGGCAACGGGACATCAGCCTGTTCGAGGAGGATAGATGGTTGGATGGGAGGCCCATCAAGGAGACAACACCGAACCTCTTCGCGCTAATCCCAAAGCACCGCAGGAAGCGGTGAACGGTGCAACAAGCGCTGGCTGAGCGCAGTTGGATCACCGACATAGTTGGCGCCTTGAGCCCGCTGGCCTCTAGCGGTACGTCCAGCTGTGGACCCGATTGAGGGACGTGCAACTTTCGACGGACCGAGATAGGTTGATCTAGCGTTGGACGATGGATGGACAGTACTCCTCCCTCTCTTGCTACAACACCCTCTTCCACGGGGCGGTTATATCAAGCTCGTGGGAGCTGAACTGGAGGTCCTAGGCGCCACCTAAGGTGAAGTTCTTCATCTGGCTGGCTTGACGGGTGAGCAGCTTGCGCGACGTGGGCTACCAAACGCGGCCCGTTGCTGGATGTCCATTCTCTAGGACGATCTGGTATGAGGTCATGTCGTGGATTCGGTCCACCGTAGGCCCTCCGATGGGTGAGGGTGACTTCGCCAAATGGTGGTCGCTAGTGGTGCGAACCACCCCACGCCAGTTGCGCAAAGGCACCTCGTCGTTGATCATGCTCACGGCGTGGTGGATCTGGAAGCACCATAACGCTGCAGTCTTTGACAATGCTCACCCATCGGTGTCTTCCCTGCTCGACACCATCAGAGTTGAGGCGCAGCAGTGGGCGGACGCGGGAGCCCGGGGTCTTTGCCAACTGCTCCCTTAGACTTGGTTTTTGGGTTGAGTTGTATGGCGTGGTGTTGGTCCTTCTTTGGACTTGTACATATAACATTCTTTCTCTATCAATGCATCGAAACGCGCGAAAAAAGAAGTTTCTAGATTAAACATGGTTTGACGTGCACACATGGCGATTGAATGAACTAAGTGCTCAATTGTACATTCAACAATAAGGATGGGTACCATGCTACCGTGAAGTCGTGAGTCTACTCACGTGCTACACTTTTTTATCTATCTTACAATTGACTCCATGCCTAGCAATAATAAGCTGAAAAATAAATGGGAGGTGGTTCATATCCCACTATTATTGTGAGAAACATCTGGTTCATCCCAAAGAAATTAGTGAAAGCTCAATGAGGGATGGGGGTGGTACTGACATCAGAAGTGAGATGTACAGTAGCAATGCATAAGTATGAACTAGTGGATGTCTGAAATGTTAAAATTATCTCTAAAGTACTATCCTTGGGTCTAGAGGCTGCATCCTTCTGTCTGATAATGATACCTTAAAGGAATCTATTGTTTCAGATATATGTATTGCTCTTCAGATTAATGGTTATTGGTTAATGGTTTTTATTTGAACTAATGCAGCTATACCATTACGCATACCATTTTCATTCTGTCAGTTACATGATATAAATATTTTTGTGCATAAGCAGGAAAAGGGGCCGAAGTAGTAGCCAATCCAATTCGAAATCAGCAAACTTGGTATACATGCTAATTTGATACCAGTACATCTGCTAATCTTCTTTCCATGATAGACATGATATTGTCAATTTGTAACTAGATGCTCAAAATAATTTTTGAGTCAAGTAAAAACACCATAGAACTAGGAAACTAGAAACTATATGTGGTATCCCCTAAGAGATTTTTATCTTAAGTTTACTAGCTAAATGCCCGTGTGTTGCTACAGCCCCTAGATTATATATATTTCGACAACCGATATAATGACATAGTTTGAAGCACTCGAGTAATTATATTGTATTAACTAATATCTACTCCTCGATGTTTCTTAGATAATCCCTCTGTTCCTAAATATAGGTTGCATAGTTTTTGGCACGAAAATTAATGAACATTCATAGAGAGAAAGTTACACCAGTTTTGGGCAAGATTACTCCTGAATGTGACCCGAGAAATAAAGGAGTTTGCATGAGATAAGAAAATGCAATCAAATTCCTAAAAAACTCCATATGAGTGGTGCAACCCAATATACCTTATATTTAAGATTTTTTCTCAAAAAATTATATGGATTATATCAAGGAATGGAGAGAGTATTCTTACAATGTTAGGGATATTGTCTTTTGCTTCATCTTCATTATACTTGAGCTAAGCGTACCAAAAATTTATCCGCAGCTAGTAACCATCCCCGTTGAAACATCAAACCCGAGTACAATGTTATGACATGATACTCATCAACATGAACACGCAACAAACACCAACCAACAAAAGTCCATGGAACATATGGAAGCAAATATTTTAACATAAGAAAATGGGCCTAAGAAGTAAGGATCAAAGTGTGAAAAACAAACGATCTATTATTTCCATACTACATTAAGTTCATGTATCCAATACACTAACACGATAACGATATCTAATGAACGGGAAAATGGTGGTCCATCTTACAGGGCTCTGGCGGTTCTGTGTGCAAGGGATCATGCGTTCCTTGCGGGAGTATCCGCCTCCTTAGAGACGATTTGAAACTCCTCCAGTTAGGCATAAAAGCAATG
Organism: Lolium rigidum; assembly: GCF_022539505.1. Classification (NCBI taxonomy): domain Eukaryota; kingdom Viridiplantae; phylum Streptophyta; class Magnoliopsida; order Poales; family Poaceae; genus Lolium; species Lolium rigidum. The sequence goes on along the minus strand of NC_061513.1, from coordinate 222,153,820 downwards.
AGGTCCTCTGCATTTCCTCAACCTCCTCAACCACTCCTCAACTAGTGGGACTACTAGGCCTCCTTAGGCACCATTGCTTCTCATCTCAGCAGCAAGATTATTCTCTAAGTTGACTATATGGCACTCCAACTCTTCCATTTGTATAACCCTCCAATCCATCCCTACACGATCTACACTTGTCATGTTGGATGTCCCATCCTAAAAGCGCCACTCAAAGCCAGAATCCTAAGACGTCTACTAGCGGTAAGTCCGCACACTGCGGGTCACTGGCTCCTGCATGACCATCTCTACGCCACTACCTCTCTCCCTATAGAAGACTATACCGTGGGTCTTTGTCCCCTCGCATTGGCCTCAATGAGACAATAATGATCGTCGGGTGATGGGGTAGGTAGTTGCTTTCCCTTGAACTCGGGTGGTGAAAGTCCTAGCAAATTCGTCACGGTGACCGAAGAGGTTGCTATCACTTTATTAGGGGGTTGCCACAACACTGGACTCTCCAAAGTCCCCCATCCACATTTTGAAATATAGAAGAGTGTGAGATTTTGGTAATGACAAGTTATGAGTAAAAAGGAAAACAAATGCGGTTGAATCGCTCTACTTCAGCAAATCCTAAACGTTTGCTTCGATTTTTGTCCCATGAATGTGTTTGAGCAGGAAGGTAAAGTAGTGATAACACAGGTTTACGTTTTAGCAATTTATCAATAGTGTTTGATAATTACAATTTTATCCATAAGAACAAAGGAAATGTTGCCACCATATTTATTAGAAAGAAATTTCACTTCTACCCTCACGCAAATGCTTCACCTTGAGTAGGTATCGCCATACTCAATATCATCAAAATCCTTAAATGTATTATAAAGAGTTTAAGATGGTTAATAAATTTTTGAATAATTAGAAGGTAAACCAAGACTTGGCAGAAACCCCGCCGACACCTATGTTAGTTTAACTTACCTTCTCATCATTCAAAAAAAGTATTAGCCATCTTACATTGTTTACTGTAGATTTAAGGATTTCAATGATATTGAGTAAGATGATACCTACTCAAAGTGGAGCATTTGCGTGAGGGTAGAAGTGAAGTTTTCTTTCTAATAAATATAGTGACAACATTTGCTTTGTTTTTATGTATAAAACTGTAAGTACCGAACACTTGATAAATTGCTAAAACATAAACTTAGGTTTATCACAACCTTACTTTTCTACTCAAACACATTCAAAGGGGCAAAAACCGAAGCAAGCGTTTGGGGATTTGCTGAAGTAGAGCGATTCAATCGTATTTTTTTTTTTACTCATAACTTGTCATTCTCATAATATCGTACTCTTCCCTGTTTCAAAATGTGGATGTGGGACTTTGGAGAGTTCACTGTCATGTGAACCCCCAGAATGATGAGCCTTTCCGGTGACCAGTTTGGCGAACCTGACAACTTCGCTACCACCACCAGAGTTAAAGGGCAAGCAACTACCTCCCACAGCACCCGAGATCATCGTTAGCACATTGAGGCCAATGTGAGGGGACATGTGTCATGCCAGAGACGCGTGACAGTCTTCTACAGGGAGAGCACCGTGCAGACTTACCGATAGGAGATATCTTAGGATTCTGCTTTTTATGCCTTTTAGAGGCACTTTCATGATGGGACAGCCAATAGAACAAGTGAAGATCGTGTAGGGATGGATTGGGACATAGTCAACTTAGAGGATAATCCTAATGATGAGATGAGAAGGAATGAGACTTTGAAGGTTACCGTAGAGAACCTAAAGAGAGGAAACACGAAGTTGACCATGTAGCTCTATGATATAGATGACAAAGTGTGCTTGCAAGAGATACTGAGACCGCACACCTAAAGAAGAGAAGACCCGACAGCAGTCCCAATGGTCCAGGAAATGCAGAAATAGGAAAAAGATCCAAAGGAGCTCATTCTTTTATATGCCTAGTGGAGAGGAGTTTTAGATCGTCTCTGAGGAGGAGGAGGATACCCTGCGAAGAACACACGATCCCATCCACATAGGACCATCATCACCAGAACCTACCATTGGCTCTGTGATTAGATCGACCACCATTTGCTCGTTCATTTGATATTGTCATCGTGTTAGTGTATTGTCCATACCAACTTAATGTAGTATGGAAATATCAGTTTGTTTGTTTTTTGCACTTTGAACCTTATTTCTTAGGTCCATTTGCTATGTTAAACTAATTGCTTTGATATATTCCAGGGATGTTTGTTAGTTGATGTTTTATGTGATGTTTGGTGTGCGCTAATGTTATACAAATATCATGTCATAACATTGTCATCAATTTTGATGTTTTAACGAAGATGGTTATGAGCTTCAGAAGATTTTTTTGGTATACTTGCTCAAGTATCATGGAAATCAAACTGAAAACAATGTCCATAAAATGTTACAAAAATATCTAAGGAGCATTGAGGAGTAGATATTAGTTAATTAAAAATAGTCGAGTGCTTATTTCATATTCAAACGATGTCAATTATATCGGTTGTCGAAATAAGTACTTTAAACGAGGTAGAATTTTTCATACACGTGAATTTTTGCATGTAATGTATTGACATACTGGAAGAAAACGTAGGGGTCGTAGAAACACACAAGCATTCAACTAATTTAAATAAAGGGGAAATGATTTGCCAACTGATTAAAATAAATGGAAAATCATATGTTAAAACAGATTTTGATGACAATAGATAAATTAGTTTATCTAGATATATTACCTGTGCAAGATAACCACCAATAGCTGGTCCAACAATAAGGCCTATGCCACGTGAGGAAGTGATCTGATGAAATAGGTGACATTATATCATGACAATAAAATTGGAACTTAGGAGTAACAGAAGAATTTGAAATTGGAAATAACATCATACAAGTGATAACGCCAGGTGACCGTGTTCTTTCCGGCACACTTCTGTAGCATAAGCCTGAAAATATACAAATAAGTCAAACACAATTTAATGCAAAGATGCGTTCGATTTTATAAACAACTAAAGTACTAATCACCAACATCACATTCATGAAATCCAGGTGCTGAATTTAATTTGTTTTCCTGGTGTGACAATGGGTAGTCCTTAAACTGTTTTGAGAAATGCAAAATCGGTGCATGTAAGAATACTAGCTGGTTGGCTGAAATTCACCTGGTGTGCAGCCATCGTAAACATGCTAACGATTGAAACACTGTGTGCCATCATTCTCTCGTGAAAGAACGCCAGAAAATTAAGTCCAATGAGATAACAGTATGACTTGGAGTACCCGAGCAGTTAATCAAGGAAGTGTTGATATATGATCCTGTTAGAACTAATGGGCTGGCCCATTACATAGTTCTGGATAAATCCCAAAGGCTTACTCATGCATGGCAAGTGGCACTGGCGAACCATCACCGCCATCAAAGGAGGTGCCGGTTTGGTTAGACCGGGCCAAATTAAGCTATTGGCCTAATTACTGCTCGGAATTTAATGCCTTGATGAATATTATGGGTTAAAATGGCTCACTAATTTATTTTCACAGTTTTGGAAGACCAGGCCATGGCCTAGTTTGGTCCCCAAGACGTTCCGCCAGTGGCAAGTGGTAGAACTAGTTAAGTATCACATTGCTAATGGACAGCTAGTTGGACATTATTATAAGGGTTGGTGTTCTAACATCCAATAGGAGCTTAAGAAGAGAAGTGGATCAGGCGTTCCTCCTCCTCTTTCACCAGCCTCGCCACGCTCACGTCATGTTTTGTGAATGAGCCGAGCTCAGATCGATGCAAAGTGTGTGCTTTCTTTTTTTCTTCTCGGGAAAGAATTAATTGTGGTTAATCACGGAAGGACGCTCCAAAGCTTTCCGTCGCCTCTAGGTGTTCTCCATCCCGCTTCTCAGCATGCACCACGATTCAGGAGAACAGGCTTCTGGAGCCATGTCTCTCTAGAACCTGTACAGGAAAGTCGATGAGATTTTTGGGGCACTTGCTTGACTGCATCGACTACTTAACCGGTGTTGCTAAACAACTCCATGGCTGCACCGGCTGGCACCAACACTTCCACTGTGGCGGAGTCCGTGTGAAGGTTCTTCTATATGTCCTCTTTGTCAATACAGGGACAGAAAGGGGAAAAACATTGTTTTATTGAATTGAAAAGTCGAGACTTGAACCCAAGATCTCTAATCGATACTATGCCGAGCTCCTTGCACTATCCAACGCAACCAAAAGTCTGTACTGATGGGATGGGCTGGGTACTCGAAGAGGCCAACACGTGAAAAGAAGAATATGACATGACACAAAAAAAAGCCTATGTGGACAGAAAGGAGGGCCAGAGCAGTAAAATATTCTATATGTCCACTAATAGATAAGAGCGAGAGTTGGAGATCCAATGCATCAAGGCCATCAAACCAGGTCAAACTAATGGTCTAGATCGCTCCAATGTTGGACCCAAACACGTTTAGCACATCCCAACAAAACTTCTCCCGTAATGATGCCTAATCTCGTTCTAATCCGCTCGATTTTGGAAAAAAACGGCACGACAACCTGTAGCAGAAGGATCTCCGAGTCTGAAATTGACTCTCCATAGCAGAAGGAGAGGATGCTGGATCTGAGTACATGGGGAGGAGCAGGAGAGAATCAATAAGGCAAGAATTGCGTTGATGTTAATTAATTCGTTACTCAGTTTCTGCATGATGATATTAGCTAACTGCTGAAATGTGAATTTTCGTAGATGAAAGGGTTGTTTCATCTCAGGAAGCAAGGAAAAATTGATCCTTTTTGTATCCTGACCCAATGATTAGAGTCACTTACTTTACCAATGTTTCCAATTCATTTTATGTAGACGTGCTCTAAAATTTGTGCAGAGTATGTAGGAGCACAAGATTATAGTGCTGAAGTTATCAGTAGGGTGCAAAGTATCTTGATAGAAGCTCAGAAGTGCTGAAATGTATTACTAGGTATAAAATTTTCCTACCAATGAGAACTATGGAAAATGTATTCCAGTTGTATGTTCAATTCCAAAAGGCAATGATACAATGATTATTTTTTGCAGTGATCGTATGAATCTTACACGGTACTAGAAGCAGTGGCGGAGCCACGTCTAACTTGTGTACTCAATTGACTACACAGATTTCTGGCAATACAAGCTGAAAGTATGCAAAAAACAAAAACCCATACAAATACATGTATTTGACTGCACAACTTCAAACTGGCTACATATGATTGATGTCCTCACTCCGCCACTGACTAGAAGCATCTTCGATAAAATGCAAGCCATGCTCATTTTTATTTACCATTAAGAGTTGAATAATTATTATCTAAAATATAGTGGTTTGCTACAACTATTTTTACCATTAGCTAGAAACATTCTCTTCTCACTGTGCTGCAATAAGAAAATATTTGGAAGTGTTCACCGTGACCTATATTTTTATGCATGCAGGTCTGCAATGGGGAGAATAATTCCAGATGCTAAATTTAGAGTCCATGTAATATCCAGTGTCTAATCTGTAGACACTGGTTAGGATCGCTATTTCATTATTGAGTATCCTTTGCTTTGCTCCTCTATGATCAATGAAAAGCAGCTGCGATCTGCCTCTTCGTCAAAAAAGTTCTTCAGTACATACCATAAATTCACTCTGCGTTATTTTTAAGTTACCATGCGTTCTTTTGGTAGCAACCATCACAAGATTACTTGTTGTTTAGTACTGTTCCTAGCAAGATTCTGTAGTTTGTTTGAACATTACATATACAAGTTGGCTTCTATATTGCATTATCTATACTCAAAACTGATGGTGGTTCTATTTTGTTGTGCCTGAATTGTGCAGTGTGGTGTGAGGAGGAGCTGAAGGGATACCTGCGTTGTTTGGATTTCAGTGGTTATTGTATTCATTTTTTAACATGAATGCCTTTTGTTTGCTAACGTGCGCGGTTCGCCTGATTGTCCCATGTATCCATGCTACGAGAATTTGCATTATTTTCCTTTCAGATTGTTTTTTATACATATATACTCCATCTCTTCCTTTCTATGGAAGTTTGTGGCACGGAAATATGAAGAAATGTACCGCCAGTTTTGGGCGGGCTTACTCTTGGCTAATTTACGTGATAAAATAGAGGAGTTTGCATTAAATAAGGAAACATAATTAAATCCGTAAAATATTCTCCAGACGAGTTGTGTAACGCAATATATCTTATATTTTGGATATTTTTTCTCAAAAAACTATAGCCACTATAGAAAGTAACAGAGGGAGTACAATATTCGACTAGGTATTCATGTTATTTAGCATTTTGCGCTGATTTCCTTTTTCAGGATTTACTAAAGATCTAAGTGCCATAGTCCATTTTGATATGGATATCCACGGTGATCTCGAATTGGGTGTAGATTGTTGGATTAGGTTAACTATTGCCATGATTAATTTACCAACTACTTGAGACGTGCATTGCAAGTACATGATTACTAGTATAGATGTGGCGAGAAAAGTGGTCTATATAAAGATTATATAGTAACGATGGCCCGCTTTCAAAGCGAAGGGAACCAGACCTTAAACAATTGAAATAAATGAGATCAAAAGGATGCTCAGACACTACCGTGGAGATAGGGTAACCGAATATGTTTACCAAGCCTACAGCCCATACAACTCAGAGAAGTCGCTACGGGAAAAATAGGGGCTGCCATGCAGCAAATCATTGCCGTGAGCCCACGCACGGCAAAGACTTCTTTGCCGTGCGCACCAACCAGAATGTACGGCAAAGAAAATGTGCACGGCAACATCTGAATGGAGCGCACGGCAAAGAAACCTTGCACGGCAAAGTTTGAAGATAGCGCACGGCAACGAAACCTTCACGGCAATGGCCCAACACGCCGCACGGCAAGGCTTTGGGCATTGCCGTGCCACTCCCTTTGTTGTGCGCGCAGTTTGGATGCACGGCAAAGGCTACGTTGCCGTGCGTTTTTTTCCTTTATCGTGCGCCATATGACATTTCCTTTGTTTTTCTTTCTATTTTATTTCATCTAATACTTATATTTATTTTTTATTAGTTTTACTTTTGATGACTATTTATTAGTGTTACTTAAGACAATGTGCAATACAAAAGTACTCTCCATCTTCATCCCCACATATATCATGGTTTCAGAGCAATCCGCGCTTCGGAAAATCTATTAAGTGTTATCGCCCAAATGTGAGGAAGGTCACACCGGGGAGCTATTTTTGCACCATTACACCTTTCACCAGACTTTCACACATAACATAGGTCCACATGCAAGATTTGGTGGGATTCCGGTGCTCCGGCGGTCGTTCTCCCCTCCTCCCCAAAAACAGCGGTATATGTGTGTGCCGCGGCGGGTCTACCCCTAGATTTCTCGGCGCGAGGTTCCACCAATGTGCAACGCCAAGGCGCACGGCAAAGAAAGCAGGCCGCACGGCAAAGTTTCCGTGCAACATATGCGAGCTGCACGGCAAAAATCTCGTTGCCGTCGAGATCGTTGCCGTCCGAAGTTTGCCATGCGGCATCGCATGGCGAAGACTTTGTCGTGCATATGGACCTCTTTGTCGGGCAACTCGTCGCACGGCAACGATCTGTTTTCCCGCAGTGAGTGTTTCCGGAAACAAACCTCGATATACCATGATGAACTAAAGACGAGAGACTACATAAATATCCAAGGCGATTATACCACTGCTGAAAAGAGCTGATAGATGCGGCAGTAAGCACTGAGAGGCCAATCAAACTCCAGAGGCCATCATGGCGTCGGGGCCAGCACCAAGCATAGTGCACGTGAACCGATTCTGAACGGAACACAACTCAAAGTCGAGAATGACCCTAAAACGTACCAGAGTAACAATCTGACCAATGGAAATGAGTTGCATGATAAGTCAAGAAACATGAGCAAAATAAAGAACATGAAACTATGAAGTGCTAAGAGTGTCTCAACTATCGACTGAGAGGGGAGTACCATTAGTAGTATGGACACGAACAGGTGACTCGACAGAACAGAGGTCAAAGCAAAAGAATGAGTAGAAGGTAAGTCAGTCATGTAACCTACAAAACCTGCCGGTGAGAAATCCTAAGCAGCAAGCAGGTATCGAGGTTGTGCAATCTCATGCATAGGCATAGGCAGGGGCTATCCAGTCATCCCGTGGCGGTGCCATGGGTGCCATGGCACCCCCTCCAAAATACAGTTTGTCCTACTTATATACAAGTATTAGGACTAATTCTATGCTATATCAGGTATTAAAATGCTAGATGATCAAATCTTTGTGGTCAAATTAATCTTGGCACCCCCACCTATCTGATCCTAGATCCACCACTGGGCAGCAAAAGATGCCGGGTTAGAAACACCTACCAGCGAAGAGTGGTCACCACCACCCGTGGAAACCGCGTGTAGAGTCGGCACAATGCAGACACCGTGCAAAAACCGCGAGAGTAGTCGATGCAGAGCGGTGAGTATACGTAGAGAAGTGACAAACATCATGGGAAATCGCAGGAGGATTCGTCGTATAGCGGCGAGTCGGCATAGAGCGGTAAGTCAACGTAGAGAGGCATATGGAAGACACCAGAAAAGTCGACATAGAGCGGCATTTGGAAGCCACCAGAAGAGTCGACGTAGAGTGGCCAATCGCGGGCGGAAGCCAACAGAGGGAGTCGACGTAGAGAGGTCACTATCACGGCGAGTATACATAGTGCAGCGACAAACGCGTAGGAAACCGCTCGACGTAGAGGGGGGCGGCAAGTTGAGATAGAGTGGCTAGTGGAACCAACCCGAAGAGTCGACGTAGAGCGGCCACAATTGCGGGTGGAAGCTGCAAAGGGAGTCGACGTAGAGCAGTCACCCCGCGCGGAAGCTAGAAGAGGAAGCCACATAGAGCGGTCACGGCCGCGAGTGCTTGGAAACCATGAGAGTTGTCGACGTAGAGCAGTGACTGCGGCGCATGGAAGCCGGAGGGCGAGCACAAGTACCGAGGAAAGACGCATCTGCGAAACTGACAAAGACTACCTATTCTTAAAATAAAATAAAAATTCTTATCCGAAGTGCGAAAGAGCGTTGGTCACTATATTCCAACACTTCCGTTCACCGATCAAGGTTGGATATACTTGCAAGTTATATGCACCTAACCAATTCATCCATCGGTCCTAATTGATGGAAAAGATTAGGCAATCAACATACATTATTACCCGCTTTCATGTGCGGTAAGTCTACACGTGAATAGAAGAATCTTACGTATGACTCAAGAAGACCTAAACATGGAAAGAAAAGGGGCAAGAGCATTTTTTATTAGATTGCAAATGCCAAGACTTGAACCCAAGACCTCTGTTGTGATACCATGTTAAGTTCCATGCATTAACTATGCAGCTAAGAATTTGAACCGATGGAAAGAGGTATGCAATCCATGTATACTATAAGGAAAATGCTTACGATCCGGCGACCGATCGATGGCGTGGGATCGGTCGCTCGGATCCGCGTCGCGCGCTGGGCTCGCGGCTTGCTAGCTTGGCTGGAATTTTGGCCCATCAGCTGTTCGCCTGCATGGCCCATCAGCTGATCGCCTGTTCGGCCCAGCAGACACACATATAGACCAATTGCTGGTGGGCTGCTTCGATTCTTTTGTGCACCCGATTTTTGTTGTATTCATGTGTGACTTTTTGTAAAGATAGTTGGTGTTTTTTTGTTGTAATTCAATATGTACCAAATTAAATTTTGCTTGACCACTTTGCAGTGTTTGCAAACATATATATTTTTATTTTAATCGTTTCTGACTTTTGTATAAACAGTTATTGGATTTTGCTGTAATTCAATATGTCGCAAATTAATTGTTACTTCACCACTTTGCACTGTTTGTAAATATATAGACTTTTTGTTGTAATCGTTTGACACCTTTATAAAAAGAGTTTGTGACTTTTGTTGTAATTCAATTTGTAGCAAATTAAATATCGCTTGACCACTTTCCCTCATTTTGTAAACATATTAATTTTTTATTGTAATCGTTTGTGACTTTTTTGTAAAAGAAGTTGGTGACTTTTGTTGTAATTCAATATATAGCAAATTAATATTTTATTTTCTATTTTTGTAAACATATGGATTTTTGTTGTAATAGACTCCGGTTTTTGTTAATAATATTGGCTACCTTTGTTGCAAATTGATCTCCAGCAAAACAATTTGTTGGTTTAACCATTTTATTGTGACATTATTTTTTAAAAATGTTGTGACTTTTTGTTGTAAAAGTATATATTTTTTGTATACAGGGTGACTGTTTTTGTTGTAACACCCTCTACCATAGAGACAAATCAGCACGGTGGCATATTTGTCGTAAATACCGGGAAGGATAGAGCCAAAGAGATACACTTTTTGTTCCTAAGTGAAGAAGTTAGGACTGCGGGTTAATTTCTCAAAAACTAAGGGCTAAAATGCAAAACTGCGTTGCGGCTTGTTCTGGACGTTAGATCTCCATCGGAAGGCTGGGAGAACGACCGATTTTGGGCAACTTATCAGCCCACCGACGCCTAGCGTCCGCCATACTATAACACTCTTGTCCCTAGAATTAGAGAATCTCCACCGGCGGCTCCTAAATAGGCGCCGACATCTGGCACGCTTCCTCCATTTGGGGAAGGTTTCCCTATATTGGCGCACCCAAAACGGAAACCCCAATATAAGTGAAAATTTCAAAAATGCAAACGACGGCAGATTTCATTCGATCTCTAGCAAGTTTGTACAAAACACGACGAATACATAAAATAAACTAGCGGTAGTTGAAGGCGCTATAGTCACTGCTTTTTGCGTCGTCGCCGCTGCCGCCGTCATCATCGGAGAACTCCTAGTCGTCCTCCTCTTTTGGCACCAGTGGTGGAGAAGGAGCGGCGGCGGCGAGGTCGACGAAGTTGCCGGAGTCCTTGGCGGACCACAGCTCCAGCTCCGCCTCCCGCAGGTTGTACGTCACCTACCGGTAGTCCTCGTCGAGGGAACAGCCGACGAGCAGGTGCTGCCCCGGCGCGTCCTCCGGGTCGTCGGGGCCGCGGTAGGCCGCCTGCGCCTCGAGCTCCATTTCCCACCACATTTTCGCCGGCGGGTGCACGGCTTGCTCCTTGGGGCGGCGGAGTTTGAGGCGCTCGCGCGGAAGCGAGTCATGCGCCTCCTTCTTCACCGGCGCCGTCCTTCTCGTCGGTGCGAACGAGTTGCCTCGCGCACCGCCGCAGATAACGCCGCTGCCGGACGGCCTTGCGTACGGCGCGGGGTGCTGCCGGCCGCCAGACCCGGACGAACCGGATAGAGAAGCGCCCGACGCCACCCGTGTCGGTGCGTGCGCAGGCGGCGCCATGTGCTGCGCCTGCGGGAAGTACATAGGCCAGAATGCGGGTCGTCGTGCCTCTGCGGCCGGTAGTCGTACGCGGCGAGCGTCCCATCGACATCGCGGCCAAGCCACCAGCTCCGGCAGCCCGTGCGGTTGAACCGCCCGGCTTCAGGGCCGAACACGTGGTGCCACTCCGGGTTCGTCGATGCCTATTCCAGGAGGCGGCGCTGCTCGCCGGTCCATCCGGAGGAGGCAGCACCACGTAGCCGGCGGCGGACAGATGCCTGCCGTGCGGCAGGCGGTACTCCACCGGCACCGGGATGTGGTGCCGGTAGAGCACGTCCGCCTCGTCGAGTGTGAAATGGTGGGAGCGCTCGCCGCCGACACCGCTTCCGCTGGCCTCGTAGTTGTGCGCCATGGATTTGAGCAGTGTGTTTGTTGTGTCGGCGATGGACTCGAGCGGTGGTGGCTAGGGTTGGGCGGAGATGGTGGTGTCGACGGGGGTTTTAAAGTAGCCGCAGCGGCCCGCATTGATGCCACGCGGGCACGTGAATAGAAGAATCTTACGTATGACTCAAGAAGGCCTAAACATGGAAAGAAAAGGGGCAAGAGCATTTTTTATTAGATTGCAAATGTTGAGACTTCAACCTAAGACCTCTGTTGTGATACCATGTCAACTTGTCAAGTTCCATGCATTAGTTATGCAGCTAAAAATTTGAACCGGTGGAAAGAGGTATGCAATCCATGTATACTATAACACTCTTGTCCCTAGAATTAGAGCATTTCCACCGGCGGCTCCCAAATAGGCGCCGACAGCTGGCACGCTTCCTCCATTTGGGGAAGGTTTCCCCACACTGGCGCACCCCAAACGGAGACCCCAATAGAAGTGAAAATTTCAAAAATGCAAACGGCGGCAGATTTCATTCGATTTCTAGCGAGTTTGTACAAAACACGACGAATACATAAAATAAACTAGCGGTAGTTGAAGGCGCTGTAGTCGCTGCTTTTTGCGTCGTCCCCGCTGCCGCCGTCATCATCATCGGAGAACTCCCAGTCGTCCTCCTCTTTTGGCACCAGTGGTGGAGAAGGAGCGGCGGCGGCGAGGTCGACGAAGTTGCCGGAGTCCTTGGCGGACCACAGCTCCAGCTCCGCCTCCTGCAGGTTGTACGTCACCTACCGGTAGTCCTCGTCGAGGGAACAGCCGACGAGCAGGTGCTGCCCTGGCGCGTCCTCCGGGTCGTCGGCGCCGCGGTAGGCCGCCTGCGCCTCGAGCTCCATTTCCCACCACATTTTCGCCGGCGGGTGCACGGCTTGCTCCTTGGGGCGGCGGAGTTTGAGGCGCTCGCGCGGAAGCGAGTCATGCGCCTCCTTCTTCACCGGCGCCGTCCTTCTCGTCGGTGCGGACGAGTTGCCTCGCGCACCGCCGCAGATAACGCCGCTGCCGGACGGCCTTGCGTACGACACGGAGTGCTGCCGGCCGCCAGACCCGGACGAACCGGATAGAGAAGCGCCCGACGCCACCCGTGTCGGTGCGCGCGCAGGCGGCGCCATGTGCTGCGCCTGCGGGAAGTACATAGGCCAAAAGGAGGGTCGTCGTGCCTCTGCGGCCGGTAGTCGTACTCCGCGAGCGTCCCATCGACGTCGCGGCCGAGCCACCAGCTCCGGCAGCCCGTGCGGTTGAACCGCCCGGCTTCAGGGCCGAACACGTGGTGCCACTCCGGGCTCGTCGGTGCCTATTCCAGGAGGCGGCCCTGCTCGCCGGTCCATCCGGAGGAGGCAGCACCACGTAGTCGGCGGCGGACAGATGCCTGTCGTGCGGAAGGCGGTACTCCACCGGCACCGGGATGTGGTGCCAGTAGAGCACGTCTGCCTCGTCGAGTGTGAAATGGTGGGAGCGCTCGCCGCCGACACCGCTTCTGTTGGCATCGTAGTTGTGCGCCATGGATTCGAGCAGTGTGTTTGTTGTGTCGGCGATGGACTCGAGCGGTGGTGGCTAGGGTTGGGCGGAGATGGTGGTGTCGACGGGGGTTTTAAAGTAGCCGCAGCGGCCCGCATTGATGCCACGCGGGCACGTGATACTATGACTCAAGAAGGCCTAAACATGGAAAGAAAAGGGGCAAGAGCATTTTTTATTAGATTGCAAATGCCGAGACTTGAACCCAAGACCTTTGTTGTGATACCATGCCAAGTTCTATGCATTAGCTATGCAGCTAAAAATTTGAACCGGTGGAAAGAGGTATGCAATCCATGTATACTATAACACTCTTGTCCCTAGAATTAGAGCATTTCCACCGTCGGCGCCTATATCCATGTATACTATAACACTCTTGTCCCTAGAATTAGAGCATTTCCACCGACGGCTCCCAAATAGGCGCCGACGGCTGGCACGCTTCCTCCATTTGGGGAAGGTTTCCCCACACCGGCGCACCCCAAACGGAGACCCCAATAGAAGTGAAAATTTCAAAAATGCAAACGACGGCAGATTTCATTCGATTTCTAGCGAGTTTGTACAAAACACGACGAATACATAAAATAAACTAGCGGTAGTTGAAGGCGCTGTAGTCGCTGCTTTTTGCGTCGTCGCCGCTGCCGCCGTCATCATCATCGGAGAACTCCTAGTCGTCCTCCTCTTTTGGCACCAGTGGTGGAGAAGGAGCGGCGGCGGCGAGGTCGACGAAGTTGCCGGAGTCCTTGGCGGACCACAGCTCCAGCTCCGCCTCCCGCAGGTTGTACGTCACCTACCGGTAGTCCTCGTCGAGGGAACAGCCGACGAGCAGGTGCTGCCCTGGCGCGTCCTCCGGGTCGTCGGCGCCGCGGTAGGCCGCCTGCGCCTCGAGCTCCATTTCCCACCACTTTTTCGCCGGCGGGTGCACGGCTTGCTCCTTGGGGCGGCGGAGTTTGAGGTGCTTGCGTGGAAGCGAGTCATGCACCTCCTTCACCGGCATCGTCCTTCTCGTCGGTGCGGACGAGTTGCCTCGCGCACCGACGCAGATAACGCCGCTGCCGGACGGCCTTGCGTACGGCGCGGAGTGCTGCCGGCCGCCAGACCCGAACGAACCGGATAGAGAAGCGCCCGACGCCACCCGTGTCGGTGCGCGCGCAGGCGGCGCCATGTGCTGCGCCTGCGGGAAGTACATGGGCCAAAAGGAGGGTCGTCGTGCCTCTGCGCCCGGTAGTCGTACGCCGCGAGCGTCCCGTCGACGTCGCGGCCGAGCCACCAGCTCCGGCAGCCCGTGCGGTTGAACCGCCCGACTTCAGGGCCGAACACGTGGTGCCACTCCGGGTTCGTCGGTGCCTATTCCAGGAGGCGGCCCTGCTCGCCGGTCCATCCGGAGGAGGCAGCACCACGTAGCCGGCGGTGGACAGATGCCTGCCGTGCGGCAGGCGGTACTCCACCGGCACCGGGATGTGGTGCCGGTAGAGCACGTCCGCCTCGTCGAGTGTGAAATGGTGGGAGCGCTCGCCGCCGACACCGCTTCCTCTGGCCTCGTAGTTGTGCGCCATGGATTCGAGCAGTGTGTTTGTTGTGTCGGCGATGGACTCGAGCGGTGGTGGCTAGGGTTGGGCGGAGATGGTGGTGTCGACGGGGGTTTTAAAGTAGCCGCAGCGGCCCGCATTGATGCTACGCGGGGAGTTAGGCTGCTGCCACCTGGGCGTCCGTACGGCGTCTGGCCTCCTCGCCGCCTCGGTTTCCAGCGGCGACCTCCATTACACGTCTTTAAAAACACGACCAGCGTCATGTCTCGCTGATGGGCGGGGCCCGCGGACAAAGTCTGATGTGGCACGAGGCGCTAGCGCGCCCATTCGGCACCCCGCGCGAAGGAACCAACACGGGGTTGCGAGCGGTTTTATTGGGCCCGAAACGGCGCCGGCGCTTTATTGGGCGTGCTGGTGTGAGCCCAATTTTGCTACCGGCCTCCAAATTGCTATTGGGACGCTATTGGACTCCCCAATTGAGATGCTCTTAGGGATTGTTTGTAGTTTTGGATATACCATTTTTATCTTACTTGCCGAGTTGCATATGTAGTTTGCTTAGTATCGTTGAAATGTTTAATCTGGATAGATTATTTACCATGTCATGTCTAGTCTATTTTTGCATTAAATATAATGCAAAATTGTTCATGTATTCAACTAATATGAATCTAATGTGAGAGGCCATGGTCTATTGGAGGGGGAGCTAATGCAACGGTATGCAAGATGAGGAATCATGATACCTGCTGATTACGATGACAAAGTGAGTTTCGGTTAATATGTTTGAGATTTACTTGGTGTGTTGAAATTTATTTTTTCTCGAACACACGTCTAGAGGTGTGTCGTTGTATATTAGAAGAAGACCGTCAAGATGACCGGAAAGTTACAGCGTTGGTAGCAAGGCTACAGAAGAAGGCAAAAAAACAAAGAAACAAGAAAATAACACAAGAGAATTTAGTCCAAGGGATTTCCGGCTCACAGTGGATATTTAATTGCTGAATGAGATTGAGTTTATTGTTAAGCGAGATGAGTTTGTTGTTAAGGGTTCTGCGTAGTGGACTAGATTTTCACGAACCAAATCACATCGTGCCACCAAATATTACCTCGTGTATGCATAACGGGGTGGTTTGACGACTCATTGTTAACTTGTAAACACTATCCTGAGACACGCCCGTGGATTTTCCCGCAAGGGCTTTCAACAGAAAAATTGATGTCTCCAATCAATTTATTTCAGTTTATTTGCCTGTCGATTTCCGGAAGCTACAAAACCATGATGGAAGGTTCTAATAACTGAAAGGAAAGCACACTCTGCGTACTTCTGCGTACCTTAACTGGTCCGAGCATACCAGATAACAACCCAAGCAAACCTCTTGTGGTTAATGCCATCCAGTAACTTGAGCTGAGTCCAAAGAGTGTATTGAATATAATTCTGAAATAGATGAGAAAACATGCTTAAATTCTAGGTGCATCTATCAGAATACACCAAAGAAAAGCTCTGCAGACTACAGTTTGTTGAAAGAATATCCTTACACGGAAACAAGGGTGATTACAAGAACTGGTTTCCTCCCGTGCTTGTCAGCCACAACTCCCCATATTACAGAGGTTAGTGCTCTCCCAAGCATATATGAAGCGCCTACATTAATAGAAAAGGCACCATAAGTTTACCGTGGCAGATAAGGCTGAGGCATACCCCTTACAAAACAATGTCCTCGTGCATCAAAGTTGAAGTGTTTCAGAAGATAAACACAAAAGAGGAACTGTGTTTTTAACAAAACTCACCAACAAAACCAGCATAAAATCCAATATCTTCTTCTTCTTTAGCAATGTGAAGGTCCCTTATCTGCAAACAGATATCCAGTGTTGACAGTCGATAATGACTAATGAAAATAGTACAGTATTAGCGATGATAGTCTACTTGAAGAGAAAATTTTAACTAATAGTATTGGAAGAAAACAAAACAACAGGAAACAACAAATCTATGAGAAGAGCAAAGCTTTGTTTCCACCACTAGTCATTGTCTCATGCAAAGATTATATCATTGCTCGACATATAGAGCATTCAAATTTTATACTACTTGTAACTCTTCTCCCGTTATCATGAAACAAAAAGGCAAAATCACACTGCACGTTTTAAAAAGAAATTGAAGTAACATTGCTCACCATAAAGTACAAGAATGGAAACAATGACTGTATCGGCAAGGCTGCAAAATCCAAATTTACGAATATCAATTCCTGATGAATAATGAAGGGATAATAAGTTGAATAAGACATAACCAAAAACATCTGAAATTTGCTATATCTGAAATGAGTGTCAGAGTAACGTTTGTTGTTTTCTCCTGCGCAGGTTTCTAGCTCTTGTGTTTGGACTCGATCTCCACTTTTTATAACCCCATAAACATACAGCTCTAATTGGGTTCCCTGCGACAACGGAGTTGAGGATTCCCTGAACATGTCCGTTCGGAAAACCCGACCTGAACACCCAGAGGCATGTTCAAGAATCTGGCAGAACATGAATTTGTCGCTGGCTGTACGACGAAACTGCAGAACCCAACGAGCTCGCACGCGCGCACG
Organism: Lolium rigidum; assembly: GCF_022539505.1. Lineage (NCBI taxonomy): Eukaryota > Viridiplantae > Streptophyta > Magnoliopsida > Poales > Poaceae > Lolium > Lolium rigidum. The sequence goes on along the minus strand of NC_061513.1, from coordinate 222,136,544 downwards.
CGCTGATCGACTGATGGACGGGACGGGCAGATGAGGACGAGGCGGGGAGGGAGGGAGCCGGCACGGCGTGGTTCCTCGCATCGCATCACGCCGGCGCGTGCTGCCCTGCCGACGATCCGTCATCATCTCCACGCCAAACGCCGAAACGGCGGAAGCGGCGCGAGTGCGCCCCAAACCTACTTGCGACCGCCGTGTCAGAGTAACGGAAGTCATCCAAGTCTCAGGTAAGCAAATAGAAACGTCATCAGCACAAAAGTAGCACAAAAGTAGCATTCTGGTGCACAATGACATCAATACCCACAACTAGTGTCAGTAGTTACATGATACAGTACTTGTCTTAGTATCTGGTAATTATTTTCCAATGAAAAACAGAAAGAACCAAATTTGACATGTCCACTAATAGAGCTCATTGCAAACAACCATGCATGTGCCGTAATTCTAAGAATATAAGAGCAGGAGTGTGTTTCCAATTCAACCGTATATTCTGAGTTGCCAAATGCGAATGAAATAGACGTCAGGTGATGCAAAGTTCCAAGAAATTGCTTTAAAAAGATTCGGGGAAACAAATGCACGGAGACAACTAGGGGAAAAGACTCCATTATTTATTTATTTTTTCAAGGGACCCGGCGAAGGGGTCGATTTTCATTACCAAATAGATAACGAAAACATGGACAGACAGCCCAGTATCACCCAGAAAAGAGTCCATTATTAGCGTGGCATGTGTGGCGCGTGTAATTTTGGGAATAGCTGGTCCGAGAATCGAAGCTTTGTAGGTGAGAGCTGAAAAGAAAGAGACAAACACTTTTAAACAAGGGACTGACGAAGGCAAGTTTGAGTCGACAGCGTTGCCCGTGCTGTCACATCACAACTTCAGAACTAGCAGCAGTGGAAGTGAGCATTCTTCAGGCCAAACCTGCCTGCGTGCTTCAGCCAAAGCTAAACAGATGCAGAACAATGAGAAGCTGATGCGCGGATATCAGAGATATGGTCCACACGCGGGGCAAATCAATCACGAGGAACGCGAGAATTAACCAACATTAGAAATGAAAAAGAAAACATTATAGCTAGAAAAAAGCGGTTACTCGAGCTGATTAGAATGTTCGTGGGGGGATAGAAACTAACTTGGTTCCAGGTGCATACGCTAGGATGATATCGCCCAGCAATAGTACTAGTACTTCGTGGTGGAAGTAACGGAAATCAACTGAAGTGAAGAAATAAGAGACAAGAAGGAACGGGAAGAAACGGTGATCACGCACAGGAGCAGATGGTGACGAGCCACAAGCAGGAGATCTCGGTGAAGGGGAACCCCTCCCTCTCCTCCTTCCTCCTGTCCACCCTGCACCCGGGACAGTTGGGGTGGTACCGCGCTCTCTTCAGCAACGGCTCGGACGCCCCACCGCCGCGGCCGCCGCCGCCGCTGGCATCATCGCCCATCTCCCTCGCCCGCCCCAGGTACCAGAGAGGGACGGAGAGCACAGGAAGCCCCCGACCTCGAGAACGCCGGGAATCTTGGTGCGCGGCGTGCCCTGCTTTGCTCGCGGCCTTTTTTGGCTTTCCCTGCGGAACGACGCGGGCTAAAAGGCAGGACAACGGACGCAGGTACCTAAAGAAACTGCCCCACCCTCGGTAAAGAACGTGGCCCATTTTTTCAGCGGAGTTGCTCCACACACGACGATTTAGGTACGATCTGTGTACGATGCTCTCCATGGCACAAGTTTTCTTTAGAGCATCTCCAACACGCCCGCTGTATAGGCCGCGCTGCAAAAAAACTGCTGGTATACCACGCGCGGGAGGAATGCGGGCGCTCCATCAGGCGCGGTAAACGGCGCGGTGCTGCAAATTTTTTTACGACGCGCGGTGTTTTGCATAATCCGGAGCGCCATATGTGGCGCGGTTACAGCGCGCGGCAACGCTCTGCGCACGCGCGAAAAGTCAACGGCAGGAAATTCCCCCCCCCCCCCCCTCTCCCGCGCCCTCGCCCTCATTTCCTCACCTACCGCCGCCGCGAAATCCAGCCACTACCGGTCGATTTCCGTCGCCGGCCCCGCTGATGCGCGCCGCCGCGGCGTAGAACCGCCTCGCCCGCGCCCCCTCCTGGCAGCGGCCGCCGCTCCGCTGCGCTGTGACGCTCGCGCCGCCGCCAACGACTGACAGTAGTTGACGCTCCTCCTCCGCGTCCTCCTTCCCGGCGCCGTCGCGTTCTCCTCCGCGCCGCCGTCGACATGTCGTCGTCGTCGTCATCCTCAAGCTTGCTAACAACATGGCGCGCCCATGGTGCTCGCCCATTTCCTCGCAAGGTATGCACCTCCGGCGGCCGGCCTCTATTAGCATGTGATTTTTACTCGCCAATTAGCTATAATAGTTAGTTATAGTTAAGTAATTTCATATATATGTTTGTAGAGTTCATCATACGATTCATCGGACGACGAGTTTGACCAAGAGGAAGAGGACAACATATCGCTACTATTAGCATACCGCGCCGTTAAGAAGCCAAAATTTGGTGGATCGGTGTTCGGTGAACAGAAGTTGTGGAGAGAAAGGATTGAAGGGCATGAAAAGTTGATTTGGTCGTACTTCAATGAGAATCTGATATTCCCCGAAAGTTATTTTCGGCGACGTTTCCGGATGAGTCTCAACTTGTTCAAGCATATTGCAACGGAGGTGACCAAATATGATCGCTTCTTTGAGCCAAGGAGAAATGCCGCCGGAGAACTTGGTCATAGCACATATCAAAAGGTGACCGCCGCTTTGCGTATGTTGGCGTATGGTATACCGGCGGATCTAGTTGATGATCATTTGGCCATGGGAGAAAGCACTTCTATCTTGTGTGTGAAGCGCTTTGTAGTTGCAATTGTCAATGTCTTTGGCTCCACATACTTGAGAGTCCCCAATGCTCAAGACACGGCAAGGCTTTTGGAGATCAACGCCAACCGGGGGTTTCCTGGTATGCTTGGTTCCATTGATTGTATGCATTGGAGCTTGATGTCTACGCACGCTTCTATTTCTGTAGACAGTGTTGGGCCTCCAAGAGCAGAGGTTTGTAGAACAGCAGCAAGTTTCCCTTAAGTGAATCACCCAAGGTTTATCGAACTCAGAGAGGTAGAGGTCAAAGATATCCCTCTCAAGCAACCCCGCAATTAAGATACAAGAAGTCTCTTGTGTCCCCAACACACCTAATACACTTGTCAGATGTATAGGTGCACTAGTTCGGCGAAGAGATAGTGAAATACAAGTAATATGGATGATTATAAGTAGTAATTGCAATCTGAAATAAAAATGGCAACAAGCGAACATGTAGCAGAACTTGTTGGAAACGGTGTTTCAATGCTTATAAACAAGGCCTAGGGATCATACTTTTACTAGTGTACACTCTCAACAATGATCACATAATTGAATAAATAAATGCTACTCTCAAACACTCTCTTGTTGGATAACAAACACCATTCATTGTGTAGGGCTGCAAAAGCACACCTCAAGCCGGAGTAAACAAGCTCCACAACGTCATAAAGGAATCACACACGATGCGCACACTCGTCACCATCACACCGTGGAGAGTAACTCCGGAGTTCATATTAAAGTAACCTCTAGAGTGCATAATAGACAAGAGTAACATCTACATATTCAACTAGATTACAAAGCTCATGATCACATAAAGATCACACCATGGGAGAGAGAGATGAACCACATAGCTACCGGTAGAGCCCTTAGCCTCGGGAGAGAACTACTCCCTCCTCATCATGGGAGACAGCAGCGGCGATGAAGATGGCGGTGGAGTCGATGGAGATGGCTCCGGGGGAAATTCCCCGTCCCGGCGGCGTGCCGGAACAGAGATTCTGTCCCCCGAAACTTGTCTTCGCGATGGCGGCGGCTACGTAACTTTTCGTGGAGGAAGACCGGTGCTCCTAGGGTTTTTACTTCTGGGAGAATATATAGGCTGAAGGGCGGCCTCGGAGGGGCCCCAGGGTGCCCTCCCCACCCGGTGGCGCGGCGAGGGGTGGGCCGCGCCCCTATGGTGTGGGGGCCCCTTGGCCCCCCTCCGGCCCTTCTCCGGCTCTCCGGGTCCGCCTCGGCAAAATATTGACTTCGTCTTCGTGGGGTCCAATTCCGAGAATATTTCCTGTGTAGAATTTACGAAACCAAAAACAGCAGAAAACGAGAACCGGCGCTTCGGCATCTTGTTAATAGGTTAGTCCCGGAAAATGCATAAAAATGATATAAAGTATGAGCAAAACATGTAGGCATTGTCATAAAACTAGCATGGAACATAAGAAATTATAGATACGTTGGAGACGTATCAGAGTTGGAAGAATTGTCCAGCGGCATGGCATGGACAATTCAAAGGCTACAAGAAGGATGCCACCATAGTACTTGAAGCGGTGGCCGACCAAGAGACTTGGATATGGCATGCTTTTTTTGGAATGCCCGGATCTTGCAATGACATCAATGTTCTTCAACGGTCACCACTAATGACAAGAATTGCAATGCGGGAAGGTCCATTGGTGGAGTTTGAAGAAAATGGCCACAAGTACAACTATGGCTACTTCCTCGCCGATGGCATATATCCAAGGTGGCAAACATTTGTGAAGCCGATTATTCAACCAAGAGGTAAGAAGCAAACCCAATTCCACAATGCACAAGCGGCAGCTAGGAAAGATGTAGAGAGAGCATTTGGGATTTTGCAAGCCCAATTTGCCATTGTTAGAGGACCGGCTAGATTTTGGGACCAAGAATGCCTTTGGTATATCATGACCGTGTGTGTAATCATGCACAACATGATTATAGAGGATGATCGCGGGAAAGATGTGGATCATACCCACTACGACTTGATGGGGGTTCCCGTGCAAGTGAGGAGGTCCGCACATAGGATTGATCGGTTCATTGTCTCATACCATGCCATTCGGTGCAACGACACACATGATGAGCTTCAAAAAGATCTCATGGAAGAATGGTGGAATTGGAATGGACAACAGTAGTTGCATACTTGTTGTATTTATTTGAAAACTATGTGTTGTATTGTCTCAAAACTATGTTGTATTGTTGTATGTTCGACTTGTTGTATTTGGTGTGAACAATGTATTGTATTTGAATGGTTCATTTTATTTGTGAATTTTATATGATTGTTTGATCTTGTTGGATGCATAGTTGTGTGTGTTTGTTGTTTGCGCCGCGCCCGCGTGCTGCAAATTAGAGCGTCCGACAGAGGTGCTATTTTTCCGCGCCAACGCGCGCTGCAAAATGGCGCACCCGGCGGGGGAAAAATCGCTCTATCGCGCGGCAAAGGTTTACTGCGCGGCGGCAGCGTCGTATACCGCGCCAAATTATAGCGCGCCTGTTGGAGATGCTCTTAGACCCACAAACCTAATTGATCCTGAGGGCATCTTCAACGATACCATTGCGTCCGTGCGCTCGAAAAATCCGTCGGGATTAGAACGCAAACTTGGCCTAAATATGTGTCGAGTTTGCGCTCCGCGGACGCGCGGACTGACTGCCGAATCTCACGTAGGACTCGTGCGGTGTCGAGAACGCCGCTAACATTCCCGCCAGTGGTCATTCCCAGCCCGAAAAATCAAAGTTGACCGGCGCCAACACTCGAGCCTATTGCGATGGACGTCCTCTTCGCCGCAGCCACCATGGATTTCGAGGGAACCCTCGCAGCCACCACCCCTGACTCCCCCGTAGCCACCGCCACAGCCTCAAAGGAGACCGCATCTCCGGCCGAATCAAAGCGTGCCATCACCGGCGGCTGGGAAGCTAAGCCGAAGGCGCCAAATAAGTTGTTGTCGAAGGAGGAGAAAGGAGTCCAGTCGCGAACTATCGCGGCCGATGCAAGAATCTTAAGGAGAGGAATGCATCGGCGGCGGCCGCCCAGCAGTTGCAGGCCCCTACCCAAAAGGCGTGGCAGATGCAGATGAAAGTTGGCGCCCACGTAGGCCTCCATCCTGGCCTCCATTCGAGCCTAGCGGAGGCCATGCTCCTCGTCAAGCAAGAGAGGATCGTGGGCATCGCTCCCCCGACCTCATTGGTGAGCTCGGTAAGTTCCCAGTTGCGTCCTGGAACACCTGCACCCTCGCAGGTCCACACGGCGTCGCGGTTCGCCTCCGGCGCCGCACCGGTGCCCTTCAACGGGGCCTCGGTTCCTGACCTGTACCGGATGCCGAGGAGCGGTGACTCGGTCCCGGTCGCAACACAGAAGACGTGACATGTCCCAAAGGAGAGCATGCCGGTGCCTGCACCGTGTATGAGGAAATGACACCATCTGCCCCGACAATAGATGACTCGCTACGTTTGCTCTCTTAGTTTCTCACTATGTCGTGTGTCATTCGTCTGACGTCTGGTGATTCGTAGGTCTATTGGACGTGATGCAATGAGGGTGATATCCAGGCCATGATCTTCGGTGGCGGCTTCGTCGGTGAAGGCGACGTTGGGATAGGGACATAGGATCACTGGGCACAGACGCTGGATGGGGTGGACATCGATGGTGAATGGTTGTTCTCCACCAAGCCCACGTAGGCAATAACCGTCTGCGTCGATGCCGATGAGGAGGCGCCAACAGGGCATGTCCTGACCAGGGATGATACTGGCAAGAAGAAGGGGGAGAGCCACAGGACCAGTGGCTTCAACGACGACGAGGACAAGTGTCTGTGCGGTGTGTGGCTCGCGACCAGCCATGACAACATAAATGATGCCCAGCAAAGGGTCAAGGTCTACTAGGCCAAGGTGGACTAAGAGTACGAGGAGAGAAAGCGTCACGCGCCCTACGAGATGAAAAGCGACCGCACGGAATAGTCCATCAGAAAAGGATGGAACTACATCAAACAAGAGACCTCCAAGTTTCGCGCAGCCATCGATCATGTTGTTTCTCACCCCCTGAGCGGCACGGGCGTGCTTAGAGTGGTAAAGAAACAAGCATCATCATTCCATATATGTACTTAGCATTAGCTAACCATGAACCTAACTTTTACCAATTGTAGGTACCCAGGGCCTTGGAGAAGTTCAAGGCAACACATAAGAAGGGGTCTATAATCCATTGCTGGGAGAAGCTGAAGGACGCGTCAAAGTGGAGGGTTGGCTATGCGGCCTACCATGAAGCTGTCAAGAATGGGACGGTAACGGTTGTCATCGACGGCGAAAACGACGATTCTGGGCAGAAATCCCTTCCACCTCATCCCCGAGGCCATAAGTCTACTGATACGTCCATTTTGCATCACTATTTTATATCATAATTTACTGTTATTCATTGATATATTTCATATTTAGAGATGATACTTATGTTATTTCACCTATTTTGCATGTTTCATGATTATTGGAGAATTACTCACCGGAGTCAGAATTCTGCTGGAAAAAGCACCGTCGGGATACAATATTTCTGAAGATCAATAATTGACGGAAAATATACCGAAGCTCCTTGATACGTCTCCAACGTATCTATAATTTCTTATGTTCCATGCTAGTTTTATGACAATACCTACATGTTTTATTCATACTTTATATCGTTTTGATGCATTTTCCGGAACTAACCTATTAACAAGATGCCGAAGCGCTAGTTCCTGTTTTCTGCTGTTTTTGGTTTCAGAAATCCTACACAGGAAATATTCTCGGAATTGGACGAAACAAAAGGCCACGTTCTTATTTTTCCAGGGGCTTCACGGAGTCCGAAGGAGAGACGAAGGGGGGCCACGAGGTGCCCACACCCTAGGGGGGCGCGGGCCACTCCTTGGTCGCGCCACCAGGTGAGGACCCCACCTCGGGACTCCACCGACATCGCCCCTTCGCCTATATATGCTCCCATATGCGAAAACCCTAAAACACCCGACGATATTCCACAAAGAGTTCCGTAGCCGCCGCCATCGCGAAGACAAGTTTCGGGGGACAGAAGTCTCTGTTCCGGCACGCCGCCGGGACGGGGAAGTGCCCCCGGAGTCATCTCCATCGACACCACCACCATCTTCATCGCCGTTGCTGTCTCCCATGATGAGGAGGGAGTAGTTCTCCCCCAAGGCTAAGGGCTCTACCGGTAGCTATGTGATTCATCTCTCTCTCCCATGGTGTGATCTTTATGTGATCATGAGCTTTGTATCACTATAAATCTATGTGCTACTCTAGTGATGTTATTAAAGTAGTCTATTCCTCCTCCATGATGTAAAGGTGACAGTGTGTGCATCATGTAGTACTTGGCGTGGGTTATGATTGTAATCTCTTGCAGATTATGAAGTTAACTATTACTATGATAGTATTGATGCGATCTATTCCCCATTTCATAGATATTGGTGACAGTGTGTATGCTATGTTAGTACTCGGTCTAAATTGCAACGGTCTATTATGCACTCTAGAGGTTACTTTAATATGAACTCCGGACGTTGTGGAGTTTGTTTACTCCGGCTTGAGGTATGCTTTTATAGCCCTACACAATGAATGGTGTTTGTTATCCAACAAGAGAGTGTTTGAAAGTAGCACAAGTGAAGAGAAGTTATTTATTTATGTGATCATTGTTGAGAGTGTCCACTAGTGAAAGTATGATCCCTAGGCCTTGTTTCTAAGCATTGAAACACCGTTTCCAACAAGTTCTGCTACATGTTTGCTTGCTGCCATTTTTATTTCAGATTGCAATTACTACTTACAGTCATCCATATTACTTGTATTTCACTATCTCTTCGCCGAACTAGTGCACCTATACATCTGACAAGTGTATTAGGTGTGTTGGGGACACAAGAGACTTCTTGTATTTTAATTGCAGGGTTGCTTGAGAGGGATATCTTTGACCTCTACCTCCCTGAGTTCGATAAACCTTGGGTGATTCACTTAAGGGAAACTTGCTGTTGTTCAACACTGTCTACATGAATAGAAGCGTGCGTAGACATCAAGCTATTTTCTGGCGCCGTTGTCGGGGAGGTAAGGTAAAAGGTATTCACATCCTTCGACTACTAAGCTATTTCCTAGCACTGTTGCCGGTGTGTGAGTGCTCGAAGCTATTTCCTTTAGATCCTGCAATTGCATCTTTTTGTTTCTTGTTTTTATTTTTCACTAGTTAGGCATAATGGAAAACAACAGTGAGCTTTTTAATCTATTTCCTGAGTTAAAACATGAATTGTTTGATGCGAAAATTAAAAAACCTATGGAACCTTATTTGCATGCTAGTAGCAATGTTATTGGTATGAACGCAATTACTGCTAATGATATGGAAAAGTCTAAGCTTGGGGAAGCTAGTTTATATAAAAATAATCTTTTTTGCTCCTCAGCTTTGGAAGAAGTATTTTGCCCTGATAATGCCTTGTCTCCAATATGTGGTGATTCGAATGATGCTTGTGATATTCCAAATCCACCTACTGAAAGTATTCCCTTCAAGATACCTATGAAAATTGTTGAACTTGCTATGAACAATTGCTATTTTGGAGATGGGACTGTCCATCCTAGTGATCATTTACTCTTTATACATGAATTATGCGAGTTGTTCGAGAGTGCAGGTATTTCAAAGGATCAAGTTAAGAGGAAGCTATTCTCTATATCTCTCGAAGGGCGAGCTGCGGAATGGTATAAGATGTCGAAGAATGGTCGATCTATTGGTTGGGAGGAGATTGTACCTCTCTTTTATTCTAAATTTTATCCTCCTCATGAAGTGCATATTGATAGGAATTACATTTATAACTTTTATCCTCGTGATGGAGAGAGTATTTCCCAAGCATGAGGGAGATTGAAGTCACTAATGCTCAAATGTCCCATTCATGAGCTCCCCGTAATGTTATTATTAATAATTTTTATGCAAGGCTTTCAGGACACCACAAGGACTATCTAGATGCCTGTTTGGAGGGATCTTTCACAAGCAAGGAGGTTGAAGCTAGATGGGATCTTCTTGAAAGAATTCAAAGCAATACTGAAGATTGGGAAAACGATAAAGGTAAAGAATCAGGTATAAACTACGAGTATGATTGCATTAAGTCTTTCGCTCAAACCGCTGATTTTCAAGAGTTTAGTGCTAAATATGGTCTTGATCCTCAAATTATGGTCAATTGCTATAGAGCCTTTGCTTCTCATATTAATGTTCCTAAAGAAAATTGGTACATGTATCATGAACCTTTTAAAGACACTTGCATGGAAAATGAAATTGTTGTTAATGATTGCAATAAACATGCCCAAACTTCGAAAATACTATTTCTTATAAGGATGTTAATTTTTGTGGAATGCATAGACCTTGTGAAAAGAATAAAATTGAAGAAGAATATTGTATCCATCACAGGAATGAAAAAACTAGAAAGTGGTCTAGGGCTCTAGATGATCTTGGTGAAAAAGTTTGTGCCCTCTATCCTTTTATTTGTGAACTTTGCCATAGAGTGGATCATTTTAATTTTCAATGCTCCTCCAATGATAATTCGAACCTTATGAGTGCTGCAAATTTGTATTGTGATGATGAAATCACTCCTAATCAGCATGATGAACTTACTTTATTTTTGGGGTGTGAAGAGTTATTGAGAAAAACTTCTTTGGTGGATATGAGTGCTCTTGATATTAATAGTGTCTTGCATGGGTGTCTTTCTTATTGCATTGATAATTGCCACACAAATACTTACATAAAAAAATTTAGAAGATGACACTTTGCCAAAATATGATAGGACCGATGTGTGTTTCGAACTTATTAATGAAAAGGAGGAATCCTCCCAAGTTTCTTCTATTATTTCTGGAAATAAATCAGGTTATGTGGAGAAGCCTCCCTTCAAGCCTCTCCCTCCTAAAGAAGGGAACGAGGAGAAGGAAAAGAAGAAGAAGAAGGGAACGAAGAAGAAGAAGAAGAGGGGGAATAAAAAGAAAGAGGTAACGGCATATCCCCGCGTGTATGAGATAACGATAGGTAACCGTAAGTATGTTGCTCCTAATGATTATTATGATAATGAATCTGAGTACAATGATCTTTCTATGCCCTTTACCTATATTAGTGATCATGATTTGGAAGAGCACACTACCTTTCATATTGAAGATCTCTGGGACACTAATTCTGAAAATGATGATATTAATAATTGCCATAGTATTAGTACTATCCATGTTTCTTTCCATAATGATATAGAAAGTTCTAAGCTTGGGGAAACTGGTTTTGATGAGCATGATATTTTTAGTCCCCCAAGCATGGAGGAGAAAATTTACTTTAATGATACTTTACCTCCTATATATGATGATTACAATGATGACTATCATATTTTCGGTCCACCTACTATGGAGGATAAAGTTTATTATGATTATACCATGCCTGCAATTTATGATGATTACAATGATGGTTGTGATAGTTTTACTCCCACTATTACTAATCAAATTGATTATGCTTGTGTGGAGAGTAATGATACTTTTATGAATGTGAATAAGAATGCTTTATGTGATAGTTATATTGTTGAGTTTGTTCATGATGCTACTGAAAGTTATTATGAGAGAGGGAAACATGGTTATATGTATCTTAATAATATTAAGTTTCCCCTCTTTATGTTGAGAATCTTGAAGTTGCGCTTGTGTTGCCTTTCTATGCTTATTGCATTATGCTTAGATGACTTGTTTATTTACAATATTCCTTTTCATAGGAAGTGGGTTAGACTTAAAAGTGTTTCTTATTTTCTTTTGATGCTCTCTTTTGCTTCAACTCTTATTTCTTGCGCGAGCATCGTTAAAATTACTGAGCCCATCTTAATGGCTATAAAGAAAGCACTTCTTGGGAGATAACCCATGTTTTATTTTGCTACTGTTTTGTTGTGTCTTGGAAGTTGTTACTACTGTAGCAACCTCTCCTTATCTTTATTATTGCATTGTTGTGCCAAGTAAAGTCTTTGATAGTAAGGTTGATACTAGATTTGGATCTCTACGCAGGAACAAATTTTTAGCTATCACGAATTTGAGTAGATCTCTCTGTAGGAGACTCTAAAAATTCTGCCAAAATTCATGCGTGTTCCTCAGATATGTACGAAACTTTCATTAAATTTGAGCTTCTTCATATGAGCATGTTAAGTGCCTAAAAAAATTCGTCTTTACGGATTGTTCTGTTTTGACAGATTCTGCCTTTTATTTCGCATTGCCTCTTTTACTGTGTTGAGTGGATTTCTTTGTTCCATTAACTTTCAATAGCTTTGGGTAATGTCCAGAGGTGTTAAGAATGATTGTGTCCTCTCTGAACATGTGAATTTTTGATTATGCACTAACCCTCTAATGAGTTTGTTTTGAGTTTGGTGTGGAGGAAGTTTTCAAGGATCAAGAGAGGAGGATGATATAATATGATCAAGAAGAGTGACAAGTCTAAGCTTGGGGATGCCCCCGTGGTTCATCCCTGCATATTTCAAGAAGACTCAAGCATCTAAGCTTGGGGATGCCCAAGGCATCCCCTTCTTCATCGACAACTTATCAGTGTCACCTCTAGTGAAACTATATTTTTATTCCGTCACATCTTATGTGCTTTACTTGGAGCGTCTGTGTGCTTTTATTTTTGTTTGTGTTTGAATAAATTCGGATCCTAGCAATCCATGTGTGGGAGAGAGACACGCTCTGCTTTTTCATATGAACACTTGTGTTCTTCGTTTTACTTTAATATTCATGGCTAAAGTTAAAAGCTGCTGCATTTATTGCTATTTGGTTGGGAACAGAAAATGCTTCATGTGGTAATTGGTATATTGTCTTGAATAATTTGATACTTGGCAATTGTTTTGAGCTCTCAAATAGATCATGTTTAAGCTCTTGCATCATGTAGTTTGAACCTATTAATGAAGAACTACCGTAGAGCTTGTTGAAATTTGGTTTGCATGATTGGTCTCTCTAGAGTCTAGATATTTTCTGGTAAAAGTGTTTGAACAACAAGGAAGACAGTTGTTGCGGTCAGAAACCCACCGGCGAGCAGCGACGGGCAACACTGTAGAGCCGGGAGGCTCCCAGGACTGCGGCTGGCCCTGGTCCCTCCGAGCGACGGCCCGCAAAGACTCAGCACGCACGTCCGATACTGATGCAAGGGCGTGCCACCCGACCTATACCTGGTCGGGAAGGTGTTGGATGTGCCTCGCTTAGTTTCCCGCATGGCATACACGTAAACATTAAATACGAGCCTCGATCGGCTCTCGGGTTGTCCCGTGAATCGGCTCAAGGAGCCGATCCACCCATGATGCGTACGAGGTGTACGATCAGATGGTGGTCCTGCTTGATCAAAATAAAGCTAAAACAACCTACTACGATTCAGGGTTTTCACCGCATAATCGGAACATCCTACTCGTGATTGAGCCTGGCGGTCACGCACGGTGATCGTAAACCGACCCTAGACAAGGCCTAAAAACCAACACGAAGTTGATCCTCGGAACATCATGTCTAGGGCTAACAAACTACACCCTACGCGCCACTGGATCCTTCAACCCGTTTGTAAGGCCTAACTATGCAGATATTAAACTAATCCTTGAAGAACAAGGAGCAATCATAACGGATCGGATCTACTAAACAATGATCAAGCGGGTGCCGCCCTTACACCCAAGATAGGTGTAAGGGCGGCTAGATGTCTAAGGGTCGCACGACGATAGCATATGATACGGAGAACAATGCTAACCCTAAAACATCTATGATAACTACGTTGCTCGCCATCAAAAAGGCTTCGATACGAGCAACGCATGAACGACGAATAAACGTGTATCGCCTAGATCGCAAGATGCGATCTAGGCAGCATGATGCTTACCCGGAAGAAACCCTCAAGACAAGGGAGTTGGCGATGCGCCTAGATTGGTTTGTGGTGAACGTGATTGTTGTTTATTTCATAAACCCTAGATACATATTTATAGTCCGTAGACTTTCTAATCGTGGGAATAATCCCAACCGGGCACGAGCCCAAACTCTATCTAACCGACACGTATCCTACTATGGTACAGATACACGGGCAAACTAGCCCAAACTTTGTATACAAGGCCGATTCATGTATTTCTTCTATGTATATTCTTCAAGCCCATCTTCAATCGCGGCCCACCTCTGATCCGGTCAAATTCTGGTGATAACACATGCCCCCCTGGTTTTGGAAATGACAATTCCAAAATCATTATGTTTTTCCTTCATCGGGTCATGTCGTGGCAGAGCAGAACCGCTGCAGTATCCTTCATCATGATGCCTTGCCTTCTTGACTTCTATGCGCGATTCGACAATTCTTTGGCACCACTTCCTCGGAAACTGCTGTAACATTAATTCTCCCCAATCCCATTATTTAACCGCGTCGAGCAGTTCGCCCCTTCACCCTCCTGCTCCATACTAGCCATCAGCAAAAAATCCCCATCCTTCCATAGCCATGTCTTCTTCCTCCTCCTCCTCTTCTGCCTCCTCAAACCTCTCCTACGTATCATCTCCCTTCCGTGAACCGACGCCAGAGTGGGGCTCATTGGCGGCGCACGACATCCTCGCCCCAACGACGTGGGACAAGGAGGAACACGATTCCTCCATTTGGTCCGAGGATGACAAATCCTTGACAGACGGAGAGGACGATCTTCAATTTCTTGTCGACGGGGAGGAGGAGGCGGAGAGCGAGGACGACCACTTCTCCTGGGACGACTTCACCTCCTCCGAGGAAGAGGCAGAAGAAGACGACGACGACTCCCTCGAAGGTTACCCACCGGCGAAGCGCCTCCGCGCCTGGTGGGACGATGACAGTGATGACGATGATGAAGAAGACGAGGCCCCCGTAGAAGGCTACGGGAGTAGCGATGAGGAGCTTATCAGCAGCTGCGCCGGCGGAAGCGACGACGACGACGAGGGCAGCAACGGCCCTTAGATTAGGGACTAGTAGTAGTAGTCGGCTTTTGTTCTTTCTTCCTTGAGCAATCGGCTCTTTCTTTGTAAGAAATTCCACTATTAATGAAGAAAATATTCCCCAATCAATCTTGCTTTCTTGCCAACATGCCGATCGTCGAACGTAGTCGCTGTACAGAGAGCCGATGGCAGGGCATCGGCTTGTACTATAAACGCACTTTCTGAAGTCGATGCCCGTGCATCGGCTGTACGCATACTGTTGTCTCCACACGTTTTCTTAAGTCGATGTCTGCGCACCGGCTTTTTTTTTTACTGGCCGATTTTTCTATCGGCCCCCAATATTTCACTGCACATGTATCGCACATGTTCATCTGATTAGGTGCCCCCCGAGCCGATTCTGCCAGGTAACTGCTGATATCGGCTCTGTGGTTAGCCAAGGCACTGTATGTGCACGTCGGCTCTGTTAGGACCCGTGTGGACTTCTTCCAACTCATCAGCCGACGTAAACCCATTGCCCATTAGATCGACGTTGATCCCAGGCAGAACGCATGGTGAGGATAATTTTGGCTGATTGCTGGGATCGGCCTCCATGTTGATGGAATTGCTCAATGAAGGTTTTACAATGTTCCTCCATAGATCCTTGGGGCCGATCACATGGATCGGCATTGCCACGTTTGTCCATAGACGTTGCTCTTGCTACACGGTCAGGCCGGTGGATAAAACCAACCTAACCCCATCCTTTGTCACGTCGATGCGCTCGCAGTCGTCCAAATTGATGCCTGAGAGTGGCTCTTGGCCTGATGTCTCCCAAACGTTCATGCCAGCCGTTGAAATCTCGGCTGAATCATCTGCGTGGACGACTTCTACTTCATCTCCATCCCATTGTATTAGGCATTGGTGCATCGTGGATGGAATGCAACAGTTGGCGTGGATCCAATCTCTCCCTAGTAGGACAGCATAGGTGCTCTTGCTGTCGACAATAAAGAACATCGTAGGGATGGTTTTCCTTCCTACGGTCAGATCCACGTTCAGAACACCTTGTGCGTCAGATGCTTGGCCGTTGAAATCGCTCAGTGTCACATTGGTCTTGATCAGATCCGAGCTAGAGCGTCCCAACCGACGTAGCATGGAGTATGGCATAATGTTGACTGCCGCTCCGGTGTCCACCAGCATCTTGTTGACAGGCTGCCCATTGATGTAGCCTCGCAAGTACAGGGCCTTCAGATGCCTGTAGCTTCTTTCTCGTGTCTTCTCAAAGATAACCGGCCGTGGGCCGCAGTCAAGTTGTGCCACAGGTGCTTCGTCTAATCCTGGAGCACTAAACTCCGTTGGAAGGATGAACACCATGTTTGTGCCAGCCGATGTCTCATCATCGGCTTTCTTTTGTCTGGGACGCCACTCTTCCTTTGTGGCCGACCTTCTTCGTCCAGGGTTCGCTGAATTTTAGCGGCCAGATCAGGCCGCGCCTTCCTCAACGTGCGCAGGTATAACCTTTCAGCTTCCTCCAAACCACGTAGTCGCTGAACCCTTCGCTTTTGGGAACGGCTGAGCCCATCAGGGCACCATCTTGGCCGATGATACTTGTCTCCTTCTTCATCATCGTCTTCTAGTTCCTCGAGATCTTCTACCCGAGAGGACTCAGTGTGCTTGTTCCGAGGCGGGAGAGGCCCTAGACGTTTGAACACGGACACGTTAGCTGCATCCTTCTTCTTTTGTCTACATTCTGGACAATTGCCGATTGTAGGCAATCGGCTCATTCCTGAATCCCAGCAGTGTCTGAAGAAGGGGCAGTCCCAGTGCCTATCCACGTCGTCTTGCTCTCTTGACTTTTCCTTGGCGTGGCGCTCATATCTCTCCTCGTCGCGATCATGCCGACGGTGTCTCCTGGCGTCCCTAGCCAGACGATCTCTTTCATCATCGTCGTTGTATCGCCGGCGTTGGTCGTATTGACCCACATACTTGTTGAGGAGGTGATCGAGAGAGAGGTCGGCTGATATCTTACGTTCCTCACTTCTCCCTCCGTGATGTAGCGCTTCCATCGTGACGGAGCCGATCGCGTGGAGCGGCTTCCTCTGTGTCCTTGCTATGAGAGCAGCTGCCCTCATCTCCGTCCTTACCGAGTGGTGCCCAGTGTCCTACCATGTTGATATTGCACGAGAATCCTGGCTGGCACCCTCCATGGTAAGTGCACTCCACCATGTTAACGGCGGGGAAGGGGTGTGTGTCGACCTTCATGGCGTACTCGGCTGAAAATTAGACGCCCTTGTTCTATCGCCATTTGGACTCGTCGACGCCACACCTCTGCAGTCGTTGGTGGCGTGGGTGAACGTGTTATGCCACTTGCAGTATGGCTTTCCGTTCAGCTCCTGCACCGTGGGGATCTTGTGGCCTTCGGGTACCTTTAGCTGCTTCTCCTTGAGTAAGAGGTCGAAAATTTGTTCAGCCTTGGTGACATCAAAGTCAAACCCTCTTGGAGGACCTTGTGGCTTAACCCACTTACAGGACACGGGGCTTGCCCCCCCCCCGAGTCCATTCAGCCACTGCTACCTCCTTCATCTTCATCTGCCTCAACCAGGACCACCGCACGCTTGAATTTATCCTGGTATACATCCGGGTGGCGCTGTTCATATGCTGACAGCTTCTGCACCATGTGCGCCAGTGAAGGATAGTCTGCTTGGGAGGCCACGTCCTTGATCGATGATGAGAGACCCACCACCGCCAACTCGACTGCTTCTTTTTCAGTCACATGAACCGAATAGCATCGGTTCCTAATGGTCCTGAAGCGCTGGACGTATTCTGACACTGTTTCCCCGCGCTTCTGTCGTACTTGTGCTAGATCGGCAATGCCAGCCTCGGAAGCCTCTGAGTGATACTGCACGTGGAACTGCTCTTCCAACTGCTTCCAAGTCCGGATTGAATCTGGTGGCAGCGATGTGTACCACCCGAAAGCCGATCCCGTGAGGGATCGTGCGAAGAACCTCACACGCAGCTCGTCCGATCGCTGAGATCGTGCCCAGCTGTGCCAAATATCGGCTCACATGCTCGATGGAGCTGGAACCATCTGATCCATTAAACTTGGTGAAATCAGGGAGCCGATATTTGGGTGGTAGCGGGATCAATTCGTACTCGTTGGGGTACGGCTTGGAATAGCCGAATGTCCTCCTTTTCGGCATCATGCCGAACTGGTCTTTCAGGATCGTACAGATCTGATCCGCGGTGATGGTTGTAGGCGTCGAACTCTGAAGATTCGCCGGGGTGGCATACTTAGCCAGCCATGCTTGCTTTTCCAGCTCTGAGCCAACTGCAGGAGCTGAGCTCTGGAGGTTTGTCGGGGTGGCATACTTAGCTAGCCACGTCTGCTTCTCAAGATCTGTTCCCGAAGTTCCTCCTGCTGTTCCGGAAGTCCCTGCTGTTGCAGCCTGGTTCGAGAGTGCCCAGTTACTGCAGTCTGGCACGTATGCGCACGTGTATCCGTGAGGGATCTCCTTAGGCGCCTCATGCAAGAATTGGTAGTCACTAGGGTCACCACCGATCTCGTAGACGACGTATGCCGATGAACTCGACACTTCTGGTGCTGCTAACGCGAACGGCAGCGGTGGACGGGACTGGAGTGGCATCTCCCCTTGGTGAGTCCCCAGAGCTGGTCCTGACGGAGAATACTGATGACTCATGATTTCCTGGATCACGCGCAGAGCGACACGCTCCAAAGTGTTCGCCAGGCTCTCAGAATGGCGGTGCAGCGAATGAGCCACCATGAAGTTAATCTCCTGACGCAGCGACACGGTGCGTTCTTCGACGAGGCGGACAGGTCCACTCCATCGAGCGCGCCTTCGGTGAGAACCCTTTCCACTCGATGCCATGTGAGCGGGTTCCGTGAAAAGAGCCGATGAGGTCGGCTTCGAGGACTGCTTTGATCTCGTCATGCTTCTTCTTGAGCTCGTCGGTCAGATCCTCGTACTTGCCTGGAGTGCCTTCCGCCATCTCAGATGTAGATGGCGATGCGGTTGATGTCGAAGATTGTCCCACTGGGCGTGCTGAAATGTGTTGCGGTCAGAAACCCACCGGCGAGCAGCGACGGGCAACAGCCGTAGAGCCGGGAGGCTCCCGGGATCTGCGGGCTGGCCCTGGTCCCTCCGAGCGACGGCCCGCAAAGACTCAGCACGCACGTCCGATGCTGATGCAAGGGCGTGCCACCTGACCTATACCTGGTCAGGAAGGTGTTGGATGTGCCTCGCTTAGTTTCCTGCATGGCATACACGTAAACATTAAATACGAGCCTCGATCGGCTCTCAGGTTGTCCTGTGAATCGGCTCAAGGAGCCGATCCACCCATGATGCGTACGAGGTGTACGATCAGATGGTGGTCCTGCTTGATCAAAATAAAGCTAAAACAACCTACTACGATTCAGGGTTTTCACCGCATAATCGGAATATCCTACTCGTGATTGAGCACAGCGGCCACGCACGGTGATCGTAAACCGACCCTAGACAAGGCCTAAAAACCAACACGAAGTTGATCCTCGGAACATCCTGTCTAGGGCTAGCAAACTACACCCTACGCGCCACTGGATCCTTCAACCCGTTTGTAAGGCCTAACTATGCAGATATTAAACTAATCCTTGAAGAACAAGGAGCAATCATAACGGATCGGATCTACTAAACAATGATCAAGCGGGGTGCCGCCCTTACACCCAAGATAGGTGTAAGGGCGGCTAGATGTCTAAGGGTCGCACGACGATAGCATATGATACGGAGAACAATGCTAACCCTAAAACATCTATGATAACTACGTTGCTCGCCATCAAAAAGGCTTCGATACGAGCAACGCATGAACGACGAATAAACGTGTACTCGCCTAGATCGCAAGATGCGATCTAGGCAGCATGATGCTTACCCGGAAGAAACCCTCGAGACAAGGGAGTTGGCGATGCGCCTAGATTGGTTTGTGGTGAACGTGATTGTTGTTTATTTCATAAACCCTAGATACATATTTATAGTCCGTAGACTTTCTAATCGTGGGAATAATCCCAACCGGGCACGAGCCCAAACTCTATCTAACCGACACGTATCCTACTATGGTACAGATACACGGGCAAACTAGCCCAAACTTTGTATACAAGGCCGATTCATGTATTTCTTCTATGTATATTCTTCAAGCCCATCTTCAATCGCGGCCCACCTCTGATCCGGTCAAATTCTGGTGATAACAACGGTGTAGAGTCTTATAATGTTTGCAATATGTTCTTATGTAAGTTTTGTTGTACCGGTTCATACTTGTGTTTGCTTCAAACAACCTTGCTAGCCAAAGCCTTGTACTGAGAGGGAATGCTTCTCGTGCATCCAAAACCTTGAGCCAAAACTTATGCCATTTGTGTCCACCATAACTACCTATCATGTGGTATTTTTCTGCCATTCCAAAGTAAATTGCTTGTGTGCTACCTTTAAAAATTTCATTCCTTGTCTTTGCAATACATAGCTCATGGAAAGTAGCCTAAAAAACTATTGTGGTAATGAATATGTCGCTTATGTATCTTATTTCTTATAAGTTGCTTGTTGAGCAGTAACCATGTTTCTGGGGACGCCGTCAACTGTTACACCTTTGTTGAATATCATGTGAGTTGCTATGCATGTTCGTCTTGTCTGAAGTAAGGGTGATTTGTCATGATTAAATGGTTTGAGTATGCATATTGTTAGAGAAGAACATTGGGGCGCCAACCAAATCCATGTATCATGGTGGAAGTTTCAGCTTGGACATTAATCCTCAATCTCTTATGAGTATATTATCTGTTGTTGAATGTTTAAGCATTAAAGAGGAGTCCATTATCTTTTTTCTATGTTGTCCCGGTATGGATGTCCTCAAGATGAGATTTATCAAAATTGAGAAATCAAATGCGATCTATCTCCTTGGACCTTTGTACAGGTGGCATAGAGGTACCCCTTTGTGATACTTGGTTGAAATATATGTAATGCAATGATAATCCATGGAAATCCAAGCTAACTAGGACAAGGTGCGGGCACTATTGGTATTCGATGCATGAGGCTTGCAACTTATAGGAGGTTTTATGCATAACACATATGAATTATTACTACCGTTGACAAAAAATTTTCCATGTTTTCAAAATAAAAATCTCTAGCACATGAGTAATCCCTGCTTCCCTCTGTGAAGGGCCTTTCTTTTACTTTATGTTGAGTCAGTTTACCTACTTCTTTCTATCTTAGAAGCAAACACTTGTGTCAACTATGTGCATTGATTCTTACATACTTGCTTATTGCACTCATCATATTACTTTGTGTTGACAATTATCCATGAGATATACATGTTGAAAGTTGAAAGCAACTGCTGAAACTTAAATCTTCCTTTGTGTTGCTTCAAAACCTCTTATTAAGAATCTATTGCTTTATGAGTTAACTCTTATGCAAGACTTATTGATGCTTGTCTTGAAAGTACTATTCATGAAAAGTCTTTGCTATATGATTCAGTTGTTTAGTCATTATCTTTACCATTGCTTTGAATCACTTCATTCATCTCATATGCTTTACAATAGTATTGATCAAGATCATGTTGGTAGCATGTCACTTAAGAAATTATCCTTGTTATCGTTTACCTACTCGAGGGCGAGTAGGAACTAAGCTTGGGGATGCTTGATACGTCTCCAACGTATCTATAATTTCTTATGTTACATGCTAGTTTTATGACAATACCTACATGTTTTATTCATACTTTATATCGTTTTGATGCATTTTCCGGAACTAACCTATTAACAAGATGTCGAAGCGCCAGTTCCTGTTTTCTGCTGTTTTTGGTTTCAGAAATCCTACACAGCAAATATTCTCGGAATTGGATGAAACAAAAGGCCATGTTTTTATTTTTCCAGGGGCTTCACGGAGTCCGAAGGAGAGACGAAGGGGGGCCACGAGGTGCCCACACCCTAGGGGGCGCGGTCCACCCCTTGGCCGCGCCGCCAGGTGGGGACCCCTCCTCGGGACTCCACCGACATCGCCCCTTCGCCTATATATGCTCCCATATGCGAAAATCCTAAAACACCCGACGGTATTCCACGAAGAGTTCCGTAGCCGCCGCCATCGCGAAGACAAGTTTCGGGGGACAGAATCTCTGTTTCGGCACACCGTCGGGACGGGGAAGTGCCCCGGAGTCATCTCCATCGACACCACCGCCATCTTCATCGCCGTTGTTGTCTCCCATGATGAGGAGGGAGTAGTTCTCCCCCGAGGCTAAGGGCTCTACCGGTAGCTATGTGGTTCATCTCTCTCTCGCATGGTGTGATCTTTATGTGATCATGAGCTTTGTATCACTATTAATCTATGTCCTACTCTAGTGATGTTATTAAAGTAGTCTATTCCTCCTCCATGATGTAAAGGTGACAGTGTGTGCATCATGTAGTACTTGGCATGGGTTATGATTGTAATCTCTTGCAGATTATGAAGTTAACTATTACTATGATAGTATTGATGCGATCTATTCCCCCTTTCATAGCTATTGGTGACAGTGTGTATGCTATGTTAGTACTCGGTCTAAATTGCAACGGTCTATTATGCACTCTAGAGGTTACTTTGATATGAACTCCGGACGTTGTGGAGCTTGTTTACTCCGGCTTGAGGTGTGCATTTATAGCCCTACACAATGAATGGTGTTTTTTATCCAACAAGAGAGTGTTTGAAAGTAGCACAAGTGAGGAGAAGTTATTTATTTATGTGATCATTGTTGAGAGTGTCCACTAGTGAAAGTATGATCCATAGGCCTTGTTTCTAAGGATTGAAACACCGTTTCCAACAAGTTGTGCTACATGTTTGCTTGCTGCCATTTTTATTTCAGATTGCAATTACGACTTACAATCATCCATATTACTTGTATTTCACTATCTCTTCGCCGAACTAGTGCACCTATACATCTGACAAGTGTATTAGGTGTGTTGGGGACACAAGAGACTTCTTGTATTTTAATTGCAGGGTTGCTTGAGAGGGATATCTTTGACCTCTACCTCCCTGAGTTCGATAAACCTTGGGTGATTCACTTAAGGGAAACTTGCTGCTGTTCTACAAACCTCTGCTCTTGGAGGCCCAACACTGTCTACAGGAATAGAAGCGTGCCTAGACATCACTCCTATTTTTCCAGATGACAGAGCCAGCCAAAAGGGGAGGCCGAGGAGGGCCACCATGGGCCCTCCCCATAGGCCGGCGCAGCCACCAGGCCTGGCGCGCCGCCATGTGGGGAGGAGGCCCACGACCCCCCTCGGCCATCGCCCTTTCACGTACTTCATCTACCAGAAACCCTAAGGTGCAAGGGAACATCGAGAATAGTCACAGCTGCCTCTGCGGGGCGGAAAAACACCAGAGAGAAAAGAGCTCTCCGGCAGGCTGAAATCTGCCGGGGAAATTCCCTCCCGAAGGGGGAAATCGTCGCCATCGTCACCGTCATCGAGCTGGACTTCATTGGGATCATCGTCGTCATCATCTCCACCGCCGACACCATCATCTCCATCGTTGCACCTCGTCTCCGCTGTAACATCTAGGGTTGAATCTTGATTATTTCATAGGGGAAACTCTCCCGGTGTTGATTACTCCTTGTTATTGATGCTAAAGTGAAACCATTGAATCAAGGTTTATGTTCAGATTGTTATTCATCATCATATCACCTCTGATCATGTTCCATATGATGTCTTGTGAGTAGTTCGTTTAGTTCTTGAGGACATGGGTGAAGTCTAAATGTTAGTAGTGAACTATCTTGAGTAGTATTTAATGGTTTGATATTTAAGTTGTGGTGTTATTCTTCTAGTGGTGTCATGTGAACGTCGACTACATGATACTTCACCTTTATGGGCCTAGGGGAATGCATCTTGTATTCGTTTGCCAATTGTGGGGCTGCCGGAGTGACAAGCAACTCTGAACCCCCGTTGGTATATCGATGCATGAGGGATAGCAGGATCTCGAGTTTAAGGCCGTGGTTAGATTTATCTTAATTACTTTCTTGTATTTGCGGATGCTTGCAAGGGGTTTAATCACAAGTATGTATTAGTCCTAGGAAGGGTGGTGCATTAGCATAGGTTCACCCACACAACACTTATCAAAACAATGAAGATTAATCAACTATATGAAGCGAAAGCACTAGACTAAATTCCCGTGTGTCCTCAAGAACGTTTTGTCATCATAAGTAAACAAAACGGCTTGTCCTTTGATACTAAAAAGGATTGGGCCACTTGCTGCAATTATTATTCCCGCATATTACTTACTTGCATTTTATTTATCTGCTATATCAAAACCCCCTGAATACTTGTCTGTGAGCATTTACAGTGAATCCTTCATCGAAGCTGCTTGTCAACACCTTCTGCTCCTCGTTGGGTTCGACACTCTTATTTATCGAAAGTACTACGATACACCCCCTATACTTGTGGGTCATCAAGACTATTTTCTGGCGCCGTTGCCGGGGAGTGAAGCGCTATTGGTAAGTGGAATTGGTAAGGAAAACTATTACTGTACGTGCTGTTTTTTTCTGCCTGCTGCTATAATTCATTATGGAGAGATCTTCTCTTCAATTCCTATTTGGAAAATCTATTACTACTGCAAAGGTAGTGGATGAGGCGCCAGGTGAGAAAGTGATTCCATATAAAATACCTATGAAAATTATTGAACGTGTTGTGGATAACCGCTATGAAGGGGATGAAACTGTCCATCCTGGAGATCATTTACTGTTTCTACATGAATTATGCGGGTTATTCAAGTGTGCAAGTATTTCTATGGATGAAGTAAGGAAGAAATTATTCTCTATATCGATGTCTGGTAAAGCAGTGCATTGGTATAAATTGCTGAAGAATGGGAATTCTCTTGATTGGAAGGATATTGTGCCTCTATTTTATCTAAATTTTATCCTCCAAGTGAAATTCACAAAGACCGAAACCGCATATATAATTTCTGGCCTCATGATGGAGAGAGTATTTCCCAAGCATGGGGCAGATTGAAGTCTTTAATGCTCAAATGCCCCATTCATGAGCTTCCTGGTAATATCATCATTGATAATTTCTATGCAAGACTTTCTTTTCAAGATAAAATCTTGCTGGATACTACTTGTTCTGGATCATTCACACGCAACAAAGAAGAGTTTAAATGGGACCTTCTTGATCGGATTCAGGAGAATACTCGAAGGATGGGAGAATGACAAAGGTAGAGAGTCAGGTATAAATTATGATTATGAATGCATTGAAACTTTTATGGATACTGATAAATTTCGTAATATGAGTGCTACTTATGGTCTCGACTCTCAAGTTGTTGCAAATTTTTATAAAGCTTTTGCCTCTCATTTTGAATTGCCTAGGAAGAGTTTTGATAAGTATCATGAACCTTACAAAGATAAAACTGATTCACCTATAGGTAAATGTATTGAAGTTAAAACCGTTGATCACATTCTTCCTGAAGCTTATATTGAAAAAATTCCTTTTCCTGCTAAAATGAAGGAGTATTCCGTTATAACTAGTGTGGTTAACAAAAGTGCAAAGAAACCTATAGAACCTGAGGAGCAAATAAATGTTGAACCTGCTGTTGCAATAATTAAAGACCTTATGACTGAAAATGTAGAAGATGGTCACATCATTTTCTGTGAAGATGCTTCTAATATTGTTTCACATCCTAGTAAGTCTAGGAAAGCCAGTGTTCCTATGCTCTCTGTTAGAATTGGTGATCATTGTTATTATGGTTTATGCGATATTGGTGCAAGTACTAGTGTCATTCCTTATGAGCTTTACAGGGAAATCATGCATGAAATTGGTTCTTGTGAACTTGAAGATATTGATGTGGTCGGCTAGCTAATAGAGAAACTATCTCTCCTATTGGTATTGTTCGAGATGTGGAAGTTCTATGTGGTAAGATTAAATATCCTGCTAACTTTTTGGTACTTGGTTCTGCTGCTAGTAAGACTTGTCCTATCATTTTTGGTAGACCTTTCCTAAATACTTGTGGAGCTATTATAGATTGCAAGAAAGAGAAAATTGTGACTAAATTTGCTGGTGAATCTTATGAGTTTAATTTCTCTAAATTTTCCAAAGTTCCTTATGAAGCTGAATTGCCTAATGATGATTTTAGAGTTGAATAGCTTGCATCTATTGCTCTTGCTCCTAATAATCCTTTGCAGCAACATTTGGAGGATCATGAGAGTGAAGTCTTTAGGGAAGAAAGGAATGAGCTTGATGAAATTTTCCTTTGTCAACCTATTCTTAAACATGACTTACCGGTTGAAGATCTAGGTACAACACCACCGCCAAAGGAGGATCCTGTTTTTGATTTGAAACTGTTGCCTGATAATCTTAAGTATGCTTATATTGATGATAAGAAAACATATCCTGTTATTATTAGTGATAATCTTTCAGATTTTGAGGAAGAAAGATTATTGGAAATACTGAAGAAACACCGAGGAGCTATTGGCTACACTCTTGATGACTTGAAGGGGATTTCTCCCTCTATTTGCCAACATGCCATCAACATGGAAGATGATGCAAAGCCTGTTGTTGAACATCAGCGTCGTCTAATTCCTAAGATGAAGGATGTGGTAAGGAATGAGGTATTAAAACTTCTTGAAGCTGGTATTATATATCCTATTGCTGATAGTAGATGGGTTAGTCCTGTGCATTGTGTTCCTAAGAAAGGAGGAATAACTGTTGTACCTAATGATAATGATGAGCTCATCCCTCAAAGAGTAGTTGTAGGGTATAGAATGTGCATTGATTTTCGAAAAGTTAATAAAGTTACTAAGAAAGATCATTACCCTTTACCTTTTATTGATCAAATGCTAGAAAGGTTATCTAAAAATACTCATTTCTGTTTTCTTGATGGTTATTCCGGGTTTTCACAAATTGCTGTTAGAGCTAAAGATCAAGAGAAAACCACTTTCACTTGTCCCTATGGAACTTATGCTTATAGGCGTAGGCCTTTTGGTTTATGTAATGCTCCTGCTACTTTTCAAAGATGCATGTCTACTATTTTTCATGGCTTTTGTGAAAAGATTGTAGAGGTATTCATGGATGATTTTTCTGTCTATGGGAATTCTTTTGATAATTGTTTGCGAAACCTTGATAAAGTTATGCAGAGATGTGAAGAAACTAACCTTGTTCTTAATTGGGATAAATGCCACTTTATGGTTAATGAAGGAATTGTACTGGGACATAAAATTTCTGAGAGAGGTATTGAAGTTGATAGAGCTAAAGTTGAAGCAATTGAGAAGATGCCCTATCCTAGGGATGTTAAAGGTATTCGTAGTATTCTTGGTCATGCTGGTTTTTACAGGAGACTAAAATTTCAAAGCCTCTTACTAATCTTCTTCAAAAAGATGTACCTTTTGTTTTTGATGATGATTGTAAGGAAGCTTTTGAAATTCTAAAGAAAGCCTTAACAACTGCTCCTGTGGTTGAAACTCCTGATTGGAATTTACCTTTTGAAATTATGTGTGATGCTAGTTATTTTGCTGTAGGTCCTGTTCTTGGACAGCGAGTAGATAAAAAATTGAATGTTATTCATTATGCTAGTAAAACTCTTGATGCTGCTCAAAGAAATTATGCTACAACTGAAAAAGAATTATTAGCTGTAGTTTTTGCTTGTGACAAGTTTAGACCTTACATTGTTGATTCAAAAATCACAATTCATACTGATCATGCTGCAATTAGGTACCTTATGGAAAAGAAAGAAGCTAAGCCAAGGCTTATTAGATGGGTGCTTCTTTTGCAAGAATTTGATTTACATATTGTAGATAGGAAAGGTGCTGATAATCATGTTGCTGATAATTTGTCTAGATTGGAAAATATTGTTTATGATCTTGTTCTTGTTAATGATAGTTTTCCAAATGAACAATTGGCTGTAATAAAGGTGAGCTCGCGAGATAGTCCTTGGTATGCTGATTATGCTAACTTTATTGTTTCCAAGTACTTGCCTCCAACCTTTTTAGCTCAGCAAAAGAGGAAATTCTTTTATGACTTGAGGCATTATTTTTGGGATGACCCACACTTATATAAAGAAGGAGTGGATGGTATTATGCGAAGATGTGTCCCCGAATATGAACAACAAGAGATATTGAGTAAGTGTCATGGTAGTGTTTATGGAGGACATCACGCCGGAGATAGAACCGCACAAAAGGATCTACAATCAGGTTTTTATTGGCCAACTCTCTTTAAAGATGCAAGGAAGTTTATTTTTGTCGTCGTGGTGAACAGACAGATGCCATAGGATGGCTTAAGTTGGGGCCGAATGGGCGCTAGAGGATTCGGGGGAGGGTTTTTGATTAGATCGGATGAACTTCCGGATGCTTTCCTCAAGAACTTAGCCAAAGCCAGAGGTAGAAGAAGAGAGACACAAGGAAGAACTCTGCTCTAGATCTCTTTCTTCATTGATCTTAACAGATTACAG
The DNA here is from genome assembly GCF_022539505.1 of Lolium rigidum. NCBI lineage: Eukaryota > Viridiplantae > Streptophyta > Magnoliopsida > Poales > Poaceae > Lolium > Lolium rigidum. Next base: position 222,108,417 of record NC_061513.1, on the reverse strand, counting down.
GTTTGTGCTTACAAGGTTCGTATGTACACTGCTCGTACCTGATGTCTACGGGTGCTTCTATTCTTGTAGACAGTGTTGGGCCTCCAAGAGCAGAGGTTTGTAGAACAGCAGCAAGTTTCCCTTAAGTGGATCACCCAAGGTTTATCGATCTCAGGGAGGAAGAGGTCAAAGATATCCCTCTCAAGCAACCACTGCAACCACCAAGCAAGAAGTCTCTTGTGTCCCCAACACACCTAATACACTTGTCGGATGTATAGGTGCACTAGTTCGGCGAAGAGATAGTGAGATGCAAGTAATATGGATGAGTATGAGTGGTAATAGCAATCTGAATAAAATATGGCAGCGAGTAAACATGCAACAAAACAGTAAATAAACGGAGATTCGATGCTTGGAAGCAAGGCCTAGGGATCCTGCTTTCACTAGTGGACACTCTCAACAATGATCACATAATAGAACCACTCTACACCCTCTTGTTGGATGATGAACACCACTAACTGTGTAGGATTACACGAACCCTCAATGCCGGAGTTAACAAGCTCCACAGTATTCGATATTCATGTTTAAATAACCTTAGAGTGCAAGATAGATCAACACAATTACACCGAGAACTAACATAGCATGCACACTGTCACCATCACACTATGAAGGAGGCATAGATCACATCAATACTATCATAGTAATAATTAACTCCATAACCTACAAGAGATTATGATTATATACTACGCCAAGTACTACACGATGCACACACTGTCACCATTACACCGTGCAGGAGGAATAAACTACTTTAATAACATCACTAGAGTAGCACATAGATGATATTCAACTAGATCACATAAAGAGAGAGATGAACCACATAGCTACAGCGGAGCCCTCAGCCCCGGGGGTGAATTACTCCCTCCTCATCACGGAGACAGCGATGGAGGTGAAGATGGCGGTGGAGACGGCGATGGAGATGACTCCTGGGGCAATTCCCGTCCCGGCAGGGTGCCGGAACAGAGACTTCTGTCCCCCGAATTGGAGTTTCGCGATGGTGGCGGTGCCCCTGGAGTCTTTCTGGAGTTTCGTCAATTGGTATCACGTTTTTAGGTCGAAAGGGGTCTTATAGGCGAAGAGGCGGCGCAGGAGGGGCACCAGGGCGCCCTCCCCATAGGCCAGCGCGGCCGGGGGCCTGCCGCGTGGCCCTATGGTGTGGGGCCCCCGGGCCTCCCCTCCGGGTCTCCTTCGGTGTCCTGGTCCGTCTCGGTGAATTATGATGTTTGGTCTTCGTTTCGTCGAATTCCGAGAATATTGCCCGAACAGCCTTTCTGGAACCAAAAACAGCAGAAAACAGGAACTAGCCCTTCGGCATCTCGTCAATAGGTTAGTTCCGGAAAACGCATAAATATGACATATAATGTGTATAAAACATGTGAGTATCATCATAAATGTGGCATGGAACATAAGAAATTATCGATACGTCGGAGACGTATCAGCATCCCCAAGCTTAGTTCCTGCTCGTCCCGAGCAGGTAAACGATGACAAAGATAATTTCTGGAGTGACATGCCATCATAACCTTGATCATACTATTGTAAAGCATATGAGATGAATGCAGCGATTCGAAGCAGTGATGAAGATAATGAGTAAACTAATGAATCATATAGCAAAGACTTTTCATGAATAATACTTTCAAGACAAGCATCAATAAGACTTGCATAAGAGTTACTCATAAAGCAATAAGTTCAAAGTAAAGGCATTGAAGCAACACAAAGGAAGATATAAGTTTCAGCGGTTGCTTTCAACTTCAACATGTATATCTCATGGATAATTGTCAACACAAAGTAATATAACAAGTGCAATAGGTAAACATGTAAGAATCAATGCACACAGTTGATACAAGTGTTTGCTTCTGGGATAGAAAGAATAGGCAAACTGACTCAACAATAAAGTAGAAGATAGGCCCTTCGCAGAGGAAGCATTGATTACTATATTTGTGCTAGAGCTTTTCATTTTGAAAACAAGAAACAATTTTGTCAACGGTAGTAATAAAGCATATGAGTTATGTATAAGACATCTTATAAGTTGCAAGCCTCATGCATAGTATACTAATAGTGCTCGCACCTTGTCCTAATTAGCTTGGGTTAACACTCGATTAGCATTGCATAGCATATGTTTCAACCAAGTGTCACAAAGGGGTACCTCTATGCCGCTTGTACAAAGGTCTAAGGAGAAAGCTCGCATTGGATTTCTCGCTTTTGATTATTCTCAACTTAGACATCCATACTGGGACAACATAGACAACAGATAATGGACTCCTCTTTAATGCATAAGCATTTAACAACAGTTATTATTCTCATAAGAGATTGAGGATTAGTTGTCCATACTGAAACTTCCACCATGAATCATGGCTTTAGTTAGCGGCCCAATTTTCTTCTCTAACAGTATGCATACTCAAATCATTTGATTGTGAAAACCGCCCTTACTTCAGACAAGACGAACATGCATAGCAACTCACATGATATTCAACAAAGGTAAAAGAGTTGATGGCGTCCCCGAGAAAACATGGTTACCGCTCAACAAGCAACTTACTAAGAAATAAGACACATAAGTACATATTCTTCACCACGATAGTTTTTAAAGCTATTTGTCCCATGAGCTATATATTGCAAATGTAAAGAATAGAAATTTTAAAGTTAGCACTCAAGTAATTTACTTTGGAATGGCGGAGAAATACCATGTGGTAGGTAGGTATGGTGGACACAAATGGCATGGTTATTGGCTCAAGGATTTGGATGCACGAGAAGAATTCCTCTCAATACAAGGCTAGGCTAGCAAGGTTGTTTGAAGCAAACTCAAGTATAAAAGGTGCAGCAAAGCTCACATATGAACATATTGTAACTATTATAAGACTTTACATTGTCTCCTTGTTGTTCAAACACCTCAACCAGAAAATATTTAGACTCTAGAGAACAATCATGCAAACCAAATTTTAACAAGCTCTATGTAGTTATTCATTAATGGGTACAAGGTACATGATGCAAGAGCTTAAACATGATCTATATGAGCACAACAATTGCCAAGTATCAAATTATTCAAGACATTATACCAATTACCACATGTAGCATTTTCCGTTTCCAACCATATAACAATTAACAAAGCAGTTTCAACCTTCGCCATGAAAAAATAAAAGCTACGAACACATGTGTTCATATGAACCAGCGGAGCGTGTCTCTCTCCCACACAAGCATTTATTCAAACAAAAACAAAAATAAAAGCACACAGACGCTCCAAGTAAAGTACATAAGATGTGGCCGAATAAAAATATAGTTTCAAGAGAAGGAACCTGATAAGTTGTCGATGAAGAAGGGGATGTCTTGGGCATCCCCAAGCTTAGAAGCTTGAGTATTCTTGAAATATGCAGGGGTGAACCACCGGGGCATCCCCAAGCTTAGAGCTTTCACTCTTCTTGATCATAGTATATCATCCTCCTCTCTTGACCCTTGAAAACTTCCTCCACACCAAACTCGAAACAAACTCATTAGAGGATTAGTGCATAATAAAAATTCAGATGTTCAGAGGTGACACAATCATTCTTAACACTTCTGGACATTGCCCAAAGCTACTGGAAGTCAATGGAACAAAGGAATCCATCCCACATAACAAAAGAGGCAATGCGAAATAAAAGGCAGAATCTGTCAAAACAGAACAGTCCGTAAAGACGAATTTTATTGAGGCACCAAACTTGCTCAAATGAAAATGCTCAAATTGAATGAAAGTTGCGTACATATCTGAGGATCACTCACGTAAATTGGCATAATTTTCGGAGTTACCTACAGAGAATTAGACCCAGATTCGTGACAGCAAGAAATCTGTTTCTGCGCAGTAATCCAAATCTATTATTGACCTTTCTATCAAAGATTTTACTTGGCACAACAATGCAATAAAAATAAGATAAGGAGAGGTTGCTACAGTAGTAACAAATTCCAAGACTGAAATACAAAACAAAAGTACTGTAGCAAAATAAACACATGGGTTATCTCCCAAGAAGTTCTTTCTTTATAGCCATTAAGATGGGCTCAGCAGTTTTTATGATGTACTCGCAAGAAATAGTATTTGAAGCAAAAAGAGAGCATCAAGAAGCAAATTCAAAACACATTTAAGTCTACCCCACTTCCTATGCAAAGGAATCTTGTACACAAATGAATTCATAAAGAACAAAGTGACAAGCATAAGAGGATAAAACACGAGTAACTTCAAGATTCTCAACATAAAGAGGGGAAACTTAATATTATTAAGATGCATATAACCATGTTTCCCTCTCTCATAATAACTTTCAGTAGCATCATTAATGAAATCCACAATATACTCATCACTTAAAACATTCTTATCATGGCTCATATGTATAGAAGTATCATTAATTTTGGCATAAGAAGAGTTCTTCTCATTAATAGTAACTAGTAAATTTGCCCGTGCGTTGCATCGGGAGAAACAAAAACGCAAATGCTCCAGCAAATCATTCGTGATGACACTTTTTCTTTGTGACACAGTCGACAAAGGTGGCCTCATTTTCTCCTATTTATAAAATACATGACTAACCGAACGAAAAATAGCAATGCTAAGACACAGTAGACTTCACATTAACTACTTTGTTTCGGACACCAATTTCAACTCCTCTTTGCTACATTTCCAACACATATTTAAGCACATCGGAGAATAATATAGCCATGTTATCTTACATATTTTCCATCTGCTATCAAGTACTACATTGTTAAGTAGATCAAAAAAATGACGTCACGTCTCACCAGAATCCGTATGGTGGCTCGCCGTTGAGAGAGCTTGGAGGCGTGGGCTTCGAAACACGGATTGGTTCTAGTGCACACGGTGCACCGAGTGAATCCTAGAGGTGATCGATCGAACTGACAATCCATGTATACATATCCATTGATTGTTGGAATAATGGTGTCCATTTAAAGCGTCAATACGCATTGAATCAGATACACAACCTTGCGTTCTAAACATTGCTTTGTAAATCTGGGGCGGCAACCTCAACGGCAAAGATCTTTAAATGGGCTAATTATGTAGTATGAGGATATTTAGACTCATCTAGAACACATCTCCTAGAGTTTGGTGCTCCTCGCATGCATCATGATTCATGCATGCACGCCAAAAAAAGCTAGCGCCCTCTCGATCTCTACTTTGCTGTGCCGCCGACACCCAACCCAGGTACGGACTGCTGTCGTCTGAGGCCCTGGATTTTGAGTACACGAGCAGCGCCATGCGGTCAACAGAGAAGTAGAGACATACACGGTGCTCCTCTCGGGGGCGGCCTTTTTGGGTCTCGTCAGCAAACTCTGCTCTACGGCACCATGATGGCAACCTCGCCGGACACGGTCTCGCTCGTTGGACGAGCCGACTACTTGATTTCTGCCCCATGGCACAACACAGTTTCTTTCTGGGTTTTAATCCGTTGCAAGCACACAACGACCACACTACAGAACCAATCCATCAATCCTCCGAAAGAAAGTAGCTCCCAATCGATCCCCAAACCATCTAGCTTGCACGTGTGGCCTAGTCGCGGCCGCGGGCGTCGTTTCTTCGGATTCCGGCCGGCTGGTGAGCCGTGGAGCAGCAGAGACAATGTCAGCGACCGTCCTCGTCATCGCACCGGGATAGAGAAAAATCGAAAATTTAAAATTATCCGCACAAATCAAATTTTGCCCGAAAATTTGGCGATCGGTGTAACATAGCCCCAATGTAACCAAATTTAGCATAAAGGGATGTATAAAGCTGATTTTGTTTAAGCAACTTAATTAAAAACAAAGCTAGCTATTGCAGAGATTGTTGCAAGCTATATCGGATAGTACTCTTAGTTGATAGTAGGATTAGGACTCATGCCCCAGACGATTTTGTAGCAAATGGGTGCACTTTTTCAGCTCCGCGTCCGGACTTATATTTAGATGGAGGCCAACTTAATTTGTCGGATGTCTATCTTTGTTAGGCGAAAGAAAAAAAGTAACAATCCTTCTTTTAATACTGAATATTTAGTCCAAGTAACTTCGAGCCTTAGCAAAATAAAAATGAAGTTGATCCCAACTAAAAAAGTATAGTTGGCAAAATGGACTTCAAGCTTTTAGAAAACACTCGATTATTTTAACATGAAATTCTATTTGCAGTACAATGATCTAGTATCTTGAGTTACGTTGCATACATGTTGCCATGCAAGCATCTCGCATCAGAGGTAGCTGCATACGACTTGCATGTCTCGGCATGTTAACACGTAGTGTGTGCAGATATACAGACATCACTTTTTATCGCAAAAAAAAGACATCACTTTAACAGCCAAGAAGGAAAAAAATTGAGGAAGCGCAAGACGTCATCCATGAGAAGTAAGACGGGCAACTTCGGTCGAAGAGCCAGTGGTGCTCCCATGGACGACACTGCTGCTGCGAAGGTTGAAACCAACTACCAACCTATTCAGTTTGTTGTGAACCCAGCCCGATCTGATGTCATCTGCAGCCCGCGAGTGCAACCGAGACAACCACTCTTGCAGCACCACGACCAGGCGGGCCGGCGTGTCTTCCTCCGGCGCCATGGCAATCGTGTGCGCCGGCAGCATCTGTTGGGCAGACCTACAAACACAAAAGAACACAGATAAATCCATCGTATTGGATAGCTGCTGAAATAATCAGAGCCGTTTTTGTTTCTTCTCCTTGTGCTCATCTGTGGAAAAAAAATTCCCACGATTAGGCAAGGATCGGTTTGGAGGCAATAGTTAATCCGGGTCCGATATGCCATGCCTCTGTCCCAGCTTCTCTAGATCCATTACCATACCATCTCAATCACTTCAGATCTCTGTAATCTCTCTTTCTATCTAACACTGAAAACATAGTTGCGGCAGCAACTCAAATCCGTCTCTCATATGGAGGAATCCTCCCGTAGCACCAGATTATCATCAATTCAGCAGGAACATATGCACACAACTTGGAACATCCAGAGAGATTTAGAACTTGAAGCGTCCAGAAAGATTCATAGGAGCACGACACTCATCTCCACGCAGGCGCAGGCGCACAGCAAAGGCCACGCATCTGGCAATGATCTAGACTTTGGCCGCCGGCCACTTTGGTGAGGCATAAACTCCGGTGAGCAGCATCCATACGGGACTTCCTTGCCGACGGAAAGCTTGGTTTCGTGGCCAGCGAACTTCGGCGAGTCGCCGATGGATCGCCCGTTCCGCTTCTCTGCACCGGCGGTAAATTGAATCGATGGGATCCTCGGCAGTTTATATGTAGGCCATTGACTCGATCGAGTTCGTGTTTGGATCGATCAAGGTTTCTACTCTGCATGAATCGTGTCCAGCCTGAGTCTGGCCCGTGGCGGAGCGCTCTTGTTGCGCTCGTGTAGAAGAAGTGGAACCGCTTGAGGCACCTATTGGACCGGGCCACCAGTAGATGGGCCACAGGACTTTGTTGGCATTGGATCAACGCGACGGGCCTTGGCTCACGTACGTACCGCCCCGAAGCTCGGCTCAGCACACAGACGAAACGTTATTTTAACTTGGCGGTGGCAGGAGGTGTAATATCAGCGAAAAACAGGGGCAATTTCTGACGGACGAACAATAAACCTTATTTTCTTTATTATTAGGTATAGATATAGATTGGAGCAAGATTATTATCAAGAATTTGAACATGGTAAACAAGTTGCATATTAAGGGAATTATTTTTGGCAATCCAATCATGACTATGACAAGTTTCATAAGGATAGTTATAACCTATATCATAGCATTCTTTATAATAATCATCAAATGTCGGAGGCACAGTGTCATCATAAGAAATAGAATAGTTATCTTTCACAGTCGGTTTATCTGTGACCATACCATCATTGTTATTAGAAGGAGATGTATCAAACACACAATGATCGGTAGCAAAAGGATTTTCAAACACCTCTTCCCCAAGCTTAGAGCTTTCTATATCATTATGGGAGGAAGCATGGATAGCACTGATACTATGGCAATTATTATCATCATCATTTTCAGAATTAGTTTCCCAGAGATTTGCAATATCAAAAGTAGTGTGCTCATTCAAATCATGATCACTAATGTATGTAAAGGGCATAGGAAGATCATTGTATTCAGATTCATTATCATAATAATCATTAGGAGCAACATACTTACTGGTTACCTAGCGTTATCTCATTCACGCGGGGATATGCCGTTACCTCTTTCTCTTTATTCTCCTTCTTCTTCTTCTTCTTCTTCTTCTTCTTCTTCTTCTTCTTCTTCTTCTTCTTCTTCTTCGTTCCCTTCTTCTTCTTATTCTCCTCCTTCTCCTCGTTCCCTTCTTTAGGAGGAAAAGGCTTCAAGGGTGGCTTGTCCGCATAACCTGATTTACTTTCAGAAACAATAGAAGAAACTTGGGAGGATTCCTCCTTTTCATTAATTAGTTCAAAACACACAACGGTCCTATCATATTTTGGCAAGGTGTCATCTTCTAAAATATTTTGTATGTAAGTATTTGTATGGCTATTATCAATGCAATAAGAAAAACACCCATGCAGAACATCATCAATATCAAGATCATTAATATCTAACAAAGAAATTTTCCTTGATAACTCTTCACAGCACAAAAATAAAGTGAGTTCATCTTGTTGATTAGGAGTAATTTCATCATCACAATACAGATTTGCAGCACTCATTGGGTTCAAATTATCATTGGTGGAGCATTGAAAATTAAAATGACCCACTTCATGGCAAACTTCACAAATAAAAGGATAGAGGGCACAAACTTTTTTACCAAGATCATCTAGAGCCCTAGCCCACTTTCTAGTTTTTTCATTAATATGATGGATACAATATTCATCTTTGATTTGATTAATTCCACAAGGTCTATGCATTCCACAAAAATTAACATGCTTATAGGAAATAGCATTCTTAGGAGTTTGAGCATGCTTATTGCAATCATTAACAACAATTTCATCCTTCATGCAAGCCTCTTTAAAAGGTTCATGATACTTATCAAAATTCTTTTTAGGCAATTCAAAATGAGAAGCAAAGGCTTTATAAAGATTTGCAGAAACTTGAGAGTCAAGACCATAAGTAGCACTCATATCTTGAAATTTATCAGTATCCATAAAAGCTTCAATGCATTCATAATCATAATTTATACCTGACTCTTCACCTTTGTTGTTCTCCCATCCTTCAGCATTCTCCTCAATCCAATCAAGAAGATCCCACCTAGCTTCAACCTCCTTACTTGTGAAAGATCCCTCTGAACAGGCATCCAGATAGTCCTTGTGTTGTCCTGAAAGCCTCGCATAAAAATTGTTAACAATAACATTACGGGGAAGCTCATGAATGGGACATTTGAGCATTAGTGACTTCAATCTCCCCCACGCTTGAGAAATACTCTCTCCATCACGAGGATAAAAGTTATAAATGTAATTCCTATCAATATGCACTTCATGAGGAGGATAAAATTTAGAATAAAAGAGAGGTACAATTTCCTCCCAACCAAGAGAATGACTATTCTTCAACAATTTATACCAATGCGCCGCTTTACCAGACAGCGAAAAAGAGAATAGCTTCTTCCTCACTTCATCCATAGAGATACCCGCACACTTGAATAACCCGCATAATTCATGCAAAAACAGTAAATGATCTCCGGGATGGACAGTTCCATCCCCTTCATAGCGGTTATCAATAACACGTTCAATAATTTTCATGGGTATCTTGAAAGGAGTACTTGCAGTAGGTGGATTTAAAATATCACAAGCATCATTAGAGTTATCGCATATGGGAGATAAAGCATTATCGTAATAGATTTTCTCCCCTAAGGATGGGAAGCTAAAAAGATCACGAAACTAGCTTCCCCAAGCTTAGACTTATCCATAGCATTAGAAGTGATTGCGTTCATACTAATAACATTGCTACTAGCATGCAATTGAGGCTCCATAGGTTCTTTAATTTTCGCATCACACAATTCATGTCTTAACTTAGGAAATAAATTAAAAAGCTCATAGTTGTATTCCATTATGCCTTACTAGTGTAAACAAGAAACAAAAAGATGCAATTGCAGGATCTAAAGGAAATAGCTTCGAGTACTTACAACGGCGAAATAGCTTAGTAGCCGAGATCCGGAGTGTGAGTACCTTTTACCTTTCCTCCCCGGCAGAACGGCGCCGTAAAATAGCTTGATGTCTACGGGTGCTTCTATTCTTGTAGACAGTGTTGGGCCTCCAAGAGCAGAGGTTTGTAGAACAGCAGCAAGTTTCCCTTAAGTGGATCACCCAAGGTTTATCGATCTCAGGGAGGAAGAGGTCAAAGATATCCCTCTCAAGCAACCCTGCAACCACCAAGCAAGAAGTCTCTTGTGTCCCCAACACGCCTAATACACTTGTCAGATGTATAGGTGCACTAGTTCGGCGAAGAAACAGTGAGATGCAAGTAATATGGATGAGTATGAGTGGTAATAGCAATCTGAATAAAATATGGCAGCGAGTAAACATGCAACAAAACAAGAAATAAACGGAGATTCGATGCTTGGAAGCAAGGCCTAGGGATCCTGCTTTCACTAGTGGACACTCTCAACAATGATCACATAATAGAACCACTCTACACCCTCTTGTTGGATGATGAACACCACTAATTGTGTAGGATTACACGAACCCTCAATGCCGGAGTTAACAAGCTCCACGAGTATTCGATATTCATGTTTAAATAACCTTAGAGTGCAAGATAGATCAACACAATTACACCGAGAACTAACATAGCATGCACACCTGTCACCATCACACTATGAAGGAGGCATAGATCACATCAATACTATCATAGTAATAATTAACTCCATAACCTACAAGAGATTATGATCATAGACTACGCCAAGTACTACACGATGCACACACTATCACCATTACACCGTGCAGGAGGAATAAACTACTTTAATAACATCACTAGAGTAGCACATAGATGATATTCAACTAGATCACATAAAGAGAGAGATGAACCACATAGCTACAGCGGAGCCCTCAGCCCCGGGGGTGAATTACTCCCTCCTCATCATGGAGACAGCGATGGCGGTGAAGATGGCGGTGGAGACGGCGATGGAGATGACTCCGGGGGCAATTCCCCGTCCCGGTAGGGTGCCGGAACAGAGACTTCTGTCCCCCGAATTGGAGTTTCGCGATGGTGGCGGCGCCCCTGGAGTCTTTCTGGAGTTTCGTCAATTGGTATCACGTTTTTAGGTCGAAAGGGGTCTTATAGGCGAAGAGGCGGCGCAGGAGGGGCACCAGGGCGCCCTCCCCATAGGCCGGCGCGGCCAGGGGCCTGCCCGCGCGGCCCTATGGTGTGGGGCCCCTGGGCCTCCCCTCCGGGTCTCCTTCGGTGTCCTGGTCCGTCTCGGTGAATTATGATGTTTGGTCTTCGTTTCGTCGAATTTCGGGAATATTGCCCGAACAGCCTTTCTGGAACCAAAAACAACAGAAAACAGGAACTGGCCCTTCGGCATCTCGTCAATAGGTTAGTTTCGGAAAATGCATAAATATGACATATAATGTGTATAAAACATGTGAGTATCATCATAAATGTGGCATGGAACATAAGAAATTATCGATACGTCGGAGACGTATCAGTACCCGCGTTGGGGTGTGCCCCCTCTCCTTATATAGGGGAGAGGGTGGCTTACAGGGGAAGAAACCCTAGAAACCCTAATGGGTTCTTTGACTGGACAAACTACTTTACAAAGCTACTTTAATCATAGGTGACGCCGGTATCTTCTTTAATCAGGGAGGCTGACGTCCCCCGGTTGCTTTTGGCGTCACCTTCCTCTTTGGCGCCAGGGCTTCGTTTAAAGCTACTTTGCTTAGCTCATCCTTGTCCTCTAGCTCTGGAGAGGATCTTTGACCAGTTCTGCCGACGTGCTACAATGCACCTCTTACCGGTAACCCGGTGTCTTCTTAGCTTGTTTCGGTATACCCCTCTTGGGGATACCGGCATAGCTTTACTTAGCCAAACGCTTGACTTCACGCTCCGGCATAAACATTAAATCGGTATCTTGATGGCTCAAACCATCCGGTTTGGCATGCCTTTGGCATACCGGGGGTCATCCCCCCAACATTAGTCCCCGAAGCTGGTATAGTCCGGTGGATTTTATCCGACGGACCATGCCAGGTTCCCATATCTTAAGGTACCGGTTTAATCTTTCCGGTGGTAAGTTTAGATCTCCCGACATCTTTGCCGGACTCACTTCTTCCTCTCTTTGCAAAGTATATCTGGTATCTTCTTTTCCGGTATCATTGACATTAAATCCCTCCTCGGTGAAGTCGAGAATTTCTCGGGTACAGTGCCTGTCAGAGACATGCGCACTGTAGCTGACGCGCCAATGTTAGGGGTCACTTCCCTTCGGCTTCTGCGCCAGTATTTATGGCGCCGCACCGGATCTCCGCTGCCGTTCCCGATCCGTGCGGCCTCCCTGTGGCATTTTATTTTCTGCGCGTATATCCTCGCGCCACGTGGCGGCCCACGAAGCGAACCGCCGCGGCCCAGCGGTTGCCAGCCCACTATCTCTGTCTTCTATATAAAGGGAGTGCGGTTTTACTTCATCTTCTTCCTCCGCATTCACAACTCCCTCGCGCACTCAGAGCTCTTTGCCTCCTTGCGCCTTCGCCACCGCCGTTCGTCGCTAGAGCTTCGCCGCCCGGTGAACCTCCGCCGCAACTCCGCCGAGCCTCGCTAAGCCTCGATGCGCAGAGATTCACCGCAGGGCGCCTGCTGCCGCCGCACCGTACCCTTTCCGGTGACCTCTGCTCCTCTTCTTCGCTGGAACTCGTCGGCGACTGCAGGTTCACTGCTTCTCCGGCGACCATCTTCAGCGTTTCGCGCCGCCCCAGGTTAGCCTCAATGCTTCTTTGCCCTCTTCTTTTTCGTCTTCCAGATCTTGGGCCGGTAGAGTATTTACTCTTTCTTTTCTTTTGCTTTTTTCTCTTACTCGTAGATCTTCGCGCAAGGGTAGATCTTGGGAAGTCAGTTTTTTGGGTACAATCCGGCGTCTCTCAGATTCGTATGTCTAGCGAGGATCATCTTTCTGAATCCTCCTCCTGTAGCCACCAAAGCGAAGCTTCCGACGGTCTTTCCGCCGAACTCTCCCGGATGGAATCTGACACTGGAAGAGGTCAAGAGGCCGGCAGCTCCGGCCAGGGTTTCGGGGTGGATCTATCCGGTATCACCCGCGGAGCCTGGAAAGGCTCCGACGTCACGCAGCATGAGATTGACTGGTTGTACCGGTCTAGAAGGGTACCGGCAGGAGTATCCTGCCGGCTTCCGCGCGATGAGATCGAACCGGTACTCGAACCCGGTGAGTCCGTCGTTTTCCTTGCTCATTTTGAGCGCGGCTTCGGCCTTCCTGCCTCTGACTTCTTTCGCGAGTTCTTGGATTTCTACAAGCTTCAACCTCACCACCTTCCTGGCAATGCCGTTTTCTACCTTTCTTGTTATGTTTCCTTCATGGAGGGCTACATCGGCCTCCGTCCCACTCGTGAGACTTTTGCTCGCTTCTTTTCTCTTCGGATCAATTCCGTCCAGGGAAAGGAAATTCCTAAGCCCAAACCCCCCGTTCAATGCGGGTCTTGCATCATCGGCTCCCGCCAAGGGAGCCCCTTTTTTAAATTCTCCGGTCTCGAGTCATGCCGGTTATGGCAAGGGACCTTTTTCTACGTGAAGAACACCGGCGTCGCAGATCTCATTAATCTGCCGACTTTCAATCCGGCGCCGCCCACGAAGGCCAATTGGGGCTTTAATCCGGGGACCAATCATATTGAGACCAACCGGATTATCCGCTTCATGGATAAGCTGATGAAAGAGACAGACATTTGTTCTGACGATATCATCCGCACCTTCATTTCACGCCGGGTGCTTCCCCTCCAGCGCCGGGCCCATAAAATAAGCGAAATGTATGGCCCTCGTGATCCCACCAAGATCACCGGCCTCCCTCTAAGCAAGGAGAATATAGTTCTCAAGGCTAGGCAGATCTGCCAAGCGCCATGCCGAATGATCGGGAGTGGGGCTTCCTGCCTCTCAGCTCCACCAACCCTCCAACTGACGAAGTAAGAGATTATGCAATCCGGGTTGTTGTAGCGGTAACTTTTACATTGTGGCTAACTGAATTTTCATTCTTTTTCAGGCCAAAGAGCGTTTTCCTCGCATTGCTGTGGAGAAACGAGGACCTCCCCAGAAGCGGGATCTTGACAAAGGGGACCCTGATCCTTATATTCATTGGATCGACCTCAAGATGGGCCGCACCCACACCTCGCGCCCCGGTAACTTCTCATCCGAAGCTCCCGGTTCCGATGATGATGTCACTATCCTTGAGGTAGTTTTATCTTCCGGTTTCTCATACTTTATTGTTATTTCCCTTCTGTAGATGCTCCCTCAGCTGGCACCCAACCACAGGTTCATGAGCATGTGGCTCCTCTGCAGGCCGAGGTTGGCCGCGAGTTCCTGGAGAAATTCACCTCCCAGGGCAAGAAGAACAAGGCTCCGGCACCAGAGGCCGGTTCAAGCCAAGCCCCTCCCGCCAAACGCTCCCGGACGGAAGTTATTGGAGGGAAAGAAGTAGCCAAGAAGCGCTACAAAGGGAAGACGATGCCGGTCTCTTCCGGTTAAGTCTTGTTTTTCTATTTGCTTTGTTTCACAAACTTTTCCTTCCGATTGCTCTTTCTGATCTTTTCTCTTTTTCTTGTTCAGTCCTGCGCTTAAGCTCTCCAAGAGCGCCACCGGCATGAGGCCAGAGAGCTCCGAGGGAACCGCAAGGACCTCATCTCCTCCTCACTCAAGCCCGGTACCATCTGGTACCGGCAACCCTTCTGCCTCCCTCTCGGGAGGCACTTCAAGTGCGGGGCGCACGGCCCCTACACCTTCAGATCACCGCGCGGAGGAGGACCATGTCTCCCCTCCAGAAACACAAGATACCGGCGCCAGCAACATTGGCGCCGATTCTGAAGCTGCCGGGAGGGCGGAACCTCAAGTTCCTCGCGTCCCGAAAAGAAAGAAGAAGAAGACTGCGAATTCTTCCCCCGCCAAGTCCGTGCCGGACTCTTCCGCACCGGCAAGCTCTACTCCGGGCCAGGACGCACCTGACGCCCGCTCGTCGCCCAAAACTTTGCCCGCGCCTCCACCAGAAGCTCCTACCATCGAGCCAACCGGGGCCACGCCAATGCCGCCGCCAAGCCAAGGGCCCGCTGCGGCCAAGCCGCCGCCGCTGCCAGAAGGCACCAAGCTCCTCAAGCCGGAACCTTTCAAGGGGAAGGCCACGGCTTCCGGTACTTCAACCTCCGGCCCGCAGTCCTTGGTGCTGCATGCCGGCCCCGCCGCTGTCGTGGCCGGAGAAAAGGCTTCCGGCCAGCTAGGCCGGATCACGGAGCTGAAACGCGGAGGCAACGAGCTGGGGCATTTGATCGAATACGCTGAGAAGTGGAATCGAGCGGATGTGTCCGCGGCTACGCGCGGCCTGGGGAAAGACTGGCTTCCGGCGATTGACCCCGCTGGCCCCCGGTGCACTGAGGAGCACTTCATGCGGCTGCGGCGCGCGGTCAAGGAGCTTGACAATGCGTGGCACGACGTCACCAACAACGTGGTGCTAAGTTATACCAAGCTCTTTGCAATTTTTCAACTCATGCCGGTCTCATTCTTTCTGGATTATGTATATCTTCCCAGTCCCCGAGTTTTGTGTTGAAAGCATAGCTCTCAGCGCGAAACTTAGTTAAGAACATAGAGAAACCGGCTTCTTTTTTCTAACACCCTTTTCTTGAACAGAGCACGGCCGACGCCCGGAAGCACCTCTTTGAGGAGCTACTGCGGGAGCACTGGGATCTTGCCGAAGCGCACAACAAGTGCCAAGGTGAGCTTCCGTGCCTCCGGCACCTTCTTACCGGAAGCTTTTCTTTTCTAGTACTTATAAACTTTCTGCATGACAACTATCCCGGAAGCTTCCATCGAAGCGCTCAAGACTCAGCTTGCTGCACTCCAAGGTACCGCTCTTTTTCTGATTGATTCGCCTTTCTGCGTTTTGCCAGCTATAGTTTTGTTAATATTACCTTTTCAGACGCTAGGTGAAAAAGAGCAGCTTATCCGGGAGCATCGCGAGGCTCTGGACGCCCAGGAGCTCGTTTCCAGAGGGCTAAAGGACCAGCTCATCCAATTCGGGCTCCAGCATGACAAGGAGATGAAGGCTGCCAAAGCTGCATCTGAGGCTGGGCTGAACGAGGCCCTGGAGGATGCTAACAACTCCACCGTGGTGCTGCGGGCAGAGCTGGAGGAGGGAGGCAAGGCGCGGAAAGCGGCCGAAGATCGGGCCGCCCTCCTAGAGGCGGAGCAAAAGGAGTATGACCAACTGGTCATGCAAACCGACACGCTTGCCCTCAGTAAGTTTTTCTTCTTTCTTTTCCGGTCTTTGCTTATAAGTTTATATTTTCCGGTAGCATGTTCTTATCTTTTTTTCTTTGCCTTGCAGGGCTCTTTCCGGACTCGCAGCTGCACGCGCAGAAGAAGGTGTCGGAGCGCCGGGTTCAGCAAGAGTTCAAGAACCCGAACGCGCCCTGGGATCCTTATGACCATCTGGTCGCACTTTCTGCGCGGGTCCAGCACATGCGCGCGGTGGACCGGAACCTCGCCGATCTGCCCGACGTGGCGATCCAGCTCTTCAAAGTGCTATGGCCTGAGGAGGAGGTGTCGGCTAGCTTGACGCTCACCTCCGAACGCCTGAAAGGTGCCGGCCGGAGGATCCGCGAGTGGCAGTGGTCAGCAGCTCGTGCCGGAGCGGATGCGGCGCTACGCGTCGCCTGCTCCTGGTATGAGGACTTGGACTTGGACGCCCTCCACGGCGTGCGCGAAGATGCTCCCACCGACAAGGATCCGGTCCTCACCGCGAAGCGGAAGGACCGCGCCTACCGTATTGCAGAGTACGCCCCGGTCCGCACCTTCATTCCCCCTCCTCCCGATGTCAAGGACTTCCTTAGCGACGAAGAAGAAGGAGAGGACGAGGAAGATGAGGATGCCGGAGAGGGCGATGCTCTCCCGGAAGCTGGTGACGCGCCTCCGGAAGCTCCAGAGGCCGGTGCTGCTCCTCCTGAAGCTCCTGCTGCTTGAATGCTTTCATCCTACCTTTGTTGTATCTGTCGCTTGGGAAAACAATGTTTGTTAAATTCTACCCCGGTATGCCGGGGTTTATGATGTAAGATAAAACTTAGCCTTTTGGTTGTGGTACAACTATTTATGTCGGTATGTTTTACCGGTAGGTTATCAAGTTACGTTTGCATATTGACTTGGCATTTTGCTGATTTTTTTGCTTTTATCTTGCACTGCAAAGATTCCGGAATTGTTTCCGCATCCAATCCGATGCACACTTGGCTCTTTTGCTTTGGCTCTGCCTACCTCTTTTGGGTGTTTTGGCGTATGAGGCACAAAGTTCTTTTACCAAGCAAGCACTTTCTTGAACTTAGAAATAACTCGAAATTTTCACAAAAAACCGGTTTAGCCGGGGTTAGTTAAATTTTTCCGGATTGTTCGTTCCCACTCTCTCTTTTCATAGTTCACGTGCTTAATTCCTACCGGTTTATCTTGCTTGCCATGAAGCCGGGTTGCGGACAACAGCAGAGTCGAAGACTCCGGTAGGTTTAGCACGTTACTAAACCGGAAAGAAAAAATGTTCAACAAGCAACCGGTAAACTGAAAAAATAAACATATTGCATGCAATTTCAGGAGGGGTAGTCCCCGAGATTCATTCGAGTTTCCGACATCTTTTATTCATAGCAAATAAGGTACAAAAAGGAACTTCTTACACCACAACTTCATGAGTAGAAAGGACGCAACAGAGCTACGTTCCACGGACGCTTGGTCTCATCTCCGGATCTGTCCGCCTTTCCTTCTTTCCATTCCTGTGCATCGATTAGGTAATAGGCATCATTGTGGAGAGCTTTACTCACAATGAAAGGTCCCTCCCATGGGGGTGAAAGCTTATGCCGGCCTTCAGTGCGCTGCACTAGGCGCAACACCAGATCTCCTTCCCGGAATACCCTCGGGTTAACCTTTCGGCTATGATAGCGTCTGAGGTTTTGCTGGTAAATGGTTGTTCTTGCCAACGCCAATTCTCTTGCCTCTTCTAGCAAGTCCACATCGTTTTCTCGGGCCTCTTTTACCTCTTGTTCGGTATAGAGTTGCACCCTTGGTGAGTCATGGAGAATGTCGGTTGGTATGACCGCTTCTGCTCCGTAAACCATAAAGAATGGAGTGTATCCGGTAGACCGGTTTGGAGTCGTTCTTATGCTCCACAGCACGGATGGCAGCTCATCGAGCCAACATCCCGGTGTCTTTTTGAGTGGTTTAATGAGCCTTGGTTTGATACCGGAAATCACCAGCGCATTTGTTCTTTCTACTTGGCCATTGCCCTGTGGGTGTGCCACTGAGCACAAATCCAACTGGATATTGTTATCCTCACAGAATCGCTTGAACTCACCTTGGGCAAAGTTTGAGCCATTGTCAGTGATGATACTATGCGGGTATCCATACCGCAAGATGCCATCCTTTAGGAATTTCACCGCTGTGTGCCCATCACATTTGGCAATAGGTTTTACTTCTAGCCATTTGGTCAACTTGTCCACCATAACCTAGATGTGGGTCATGCTCCCCCTTGCAGTTTTGAATGGGCCAACCATGTCAAGGCACCAAACAGCAAATGGCCAAGTCAGCGGTATAGTTTTAAAACCGGATGCCGGGGTATGATTTTGCTTGGCGTACCTCTGGCACCCATTGCACTTTCTTACCAGATCTTCAGCATTTTCCAAAGCAGTGGGCCAATAGAACCCATGCCGGAATACTTTTGCCACCAGCGCCCTTGATGAGGCGTGGTGCCCACATTCCCCTTGGTGAATCTCCACAAGCATTTCTTTTCCCTCTTCCGGTTCCACACATCTTTGAAGGACACCGGTAACACTTCTCTTATACACCTCGCCATTGATGATGGTGTATGCCTTGGACCTTCTCTGGATCCTTCTGGACTCATTTTCGTCAACCGGCAAGGTGTCATTGATCAGGAATTCCTTAATAGGTTTAACCCAAGATGGTGCCTCTCGAACCAGAAACACCGGTACATCTATCTCCATGCTATCCACCAGCATTGTTTCCTCCGGTATGGATGCCGTGAGTCCCGAGTTTGCCGGAACAGTCCCCGAGTTTGCCGGAACAGTCCCCGGGTTTCCCTCATCAATATCCATTGGTACAACATGTGATTCCGGTACGAAGATGGACTCCGATTCCGGACTTGGTTTGATCGATGGTACTATTAAGTGTGCCAAGGCTATTCCGGGAGGAATTTCCTGCCTGGATGAGCCCAGCTTGGACAAAGCATCCGCGGCCTCATTTTCCGCTCGTGGCACATGGTGAAACTCACACCCTTCGAAGAAGCCGGCAATCTTTTGCACGTGAAACCGGTATGAAGCCATGTTGGCATCTTTTGCGTTCTGATCTCTGGAACATTGTTGCACCACAAGATCTGAATCTCCGTAGCAAATGATCCGGTGTGCACCGATTTCTTTTGCGACCTTAAGCCCGTGGATTAAAGCCTCGTATTCAGCGACATTGTTTGATGCCCTGAAATGCACTTGCAAAACATACCGGAGGTGATCTCCTTTAGGTGAGGTAAGTACCACACCGGCACCTAGACCCTCTTTGAGTTTGGATCCGTCAAACTGCATCTTCCAGTATTCTATCTTGTGTTCCGGCGGCTTGTATTGCATTTCCGCCCAATCAACCAAGAAATCAGCTAAAGCTTGTGATTTTATGGCATCTCTTCTTTCGTATACCGGTACGTATGGTGATATCTGGATTGCCCACTTTGCAATCCTACCGCTAGCATCTTTGTTGCACATGATATCGGAAATGGGTGCTCCACTCACCACATTCATGGGGTGTTCCTCAAAGTAGTGCTTAAGCTTTGTGGCGGCCATGAACACGCCATAAGTCATTTTCTGGAAGTGCGGGTAGTTTTGTTTTGAGAGGGAGAGCACCTCGCTCAGGTAGTATACCGACCTCTGCACGGTTTTTCCTTCCTCTTCTCTTTCTACTACCACGACAACACTTACAACCCGGTTGGTTGCTGCTATGTACAATAACATGGGTTCCCTTTCCAAAGGCGAAGCCAGTATTGGTGCAGTGGCCAGCATTGTTTTTAGCTCTTTAAACGCTGCGTCTGCCTGAGGGGTCCAGACGAACGTATCGGATTTTTTCATCAGAGCGTAGAGTGGCAGAGCCTTTTCTCCCAACCTGCTTATGAACCGGCTTAGCGATGCCAAGCTTCCGGTAAACTTTTGCACGTCCTTGAGATCTCGCGGTATAGTCATTCTTTCGATCGCCCGGATTTTTACCGGATTCACCTCAATCCCCCGGCCTGATACAAGGAAACCAAGCAGTTTACTGGCGGGAACACCGAAGGTGCATTTTGCCGGATTGAGTTTCATCCGGAATCTTCTTAAGTTATCAAATGTCTGCCGGAGATCGTCGATTAAGGTTTCTTTTACCTTAGTTTTTACCACGACATCGTCCACACAGACTTGCACATTTTTTCCAATTTGATCAAACAAGCACTTTTGCATACAGCGCTGGTACGTTGCACCAGCGTTGCGCAAACCGAAAGGCATAGTGACATAGCAATAAGCCCCGTGCGGGGTAATGAACGCAGTTTTTATTTGATCTTCCTTTTTCAGGGGAATTTGATGGAAACCGGAATAAGCATCCAGGAAAGACAACAACTCACACCCAGCAGTGGAGTCAATCACTTGATCGATCCGGGGTAAGGGGAAAGGATCTTTTGGGCAAGCTTTGTTCAGGTTGGTGTAGTCGATGCACATGTGATACGTCTCAAACGTATCTATAATTTCTTATGTTCCATGCTACTTTTATGATGATACTCATTTGTTTTATACACACTTTACATCATTTATATGCGTTTTCCGGAACTAACCTATTGACGAGATGCTGAAGTGCCAGTTCCTGTTTTCTGCTGTTTTTGGTTTCAGAAATCCTAGTAAGGAAATATTATCGGAATTGGACGAAATCAACTCCCAACATCTTATAATTCCACAAAGCTTCCAGAACACCCGAGAGCCACCAGAGGGGAGCCCTGGGGGGCCCACACGTGTGGCCGGCGCGGCCCAAGGGGGGGCGCGCCCCCCTATTGTGTGGCGCCCCCGTAACCCTTCCGACTCCGCCTCTTCGCCTATTTAAAGCTCCCTGACCTAAAACATCGAGACGAAAAAGCCACGGTACGAGAAACCTTCCAGAGCCGCCGCCATCGCGAAGCCAAGATCTGGGGGACAGGAGTCTCTGTTCCGGCACGCCGCCGGGACGGGGAAGTGCCCCCGGAAGGCATCTCCATTGACACCACCGCCATCTTCATCAACGATGATGTCTCCCATGAGGAGGGAGTAGTTCTCCATCGAGGCTAAGGGCTGTATCGGTAGCTATGTGGTTCATCTCTCTCTCCTATGTACTTCAATACAATGATCTCATGAGCTGCCTTACATGATTGAGATCCATATGATGAGTTTGTAATCTAGATGTCATTATGCTATTCAAGTGGATTTTACTTATGTGATCTCCGGAGACTCCTTGTCCCACGTGTGTAAAGGTGACAGTGTGCACCGTGTGGGTCTCTTAGGCTATATTTCACAGAATACTTATTCACTGAGTTATGATTTGAGTTGGATGTCTCTATGAAATTGTGGTGTGTTAGTACCTCCTATGAATGCTCACAGTGACAGCGTGGGGTGTTTATTAGTACTTGGGAATGCATCTTTAAGGTTTGCCTACATGATGAATTAGTGTTCGTTATCTTGCCAAAGAGTAATTCAGAATAGCATAGTGAAGTGCTTATTTATATTCCTTTATGATTACAATGTTGAGAGTGTCCACTAGTGAAAGTATGATCCCTAGGCCTTGTTTCTAAGCATCGAAAATCCGTTTATTTACTGTTCTGTTGCATGTTTACTCGCTGCCATATTTTATTCAGATTGATATTACCACTCATATTCATTCATACCACTTGTATTTCACTATCTCTTCGCCGAACTAGTGCACCTATACATCTGACAAGTGTATTAGGTGTGTTGCGGACACAAGAGACTTCTTGTATCCTGATTGCAGGGTTGCTTGAGAGGGATATCTTTGTCCTCTACCTCCCTGAGTTTGATAAACCTTGGGTGATCCTCTTAAGGGAAACTTGCTGCTGTTCTACAAACCTCTGCTCTTGGAGGCCCAACACTGTCTACAAGAATAGAAGCACCCGTAGACATCAACATGCGCCACACGTTTGGCGCTTTTGCTTCAAGGTTCTCTTCTTTCTTCTTTTCGACCAGCACCGGATTGGCTAGCCACTCAGTATGCAACACTTCCACGATGAAACCAGCAAGCAACAATTTTGTCACTTCTTCTCCAATGATTTTCCTCCTATCCTCAGCAAACCGGCGCAAGGGCTGCCTTACCGGCTTAGCATCCTTCCGGACATTTAAAGAGTGCTCAGCCAGCTCCCTCGGAACACCTACCAAGTCATCAGTAGACCAGGCAAAGATATTCTGATTCTCACGGAGGAAGCTGACGAGCGCGCTTTCCTATGCCTCACTCAGGCCGGCACCGATGCGAACGGTACGCTCCGGATAAGCTGGATCCAGTACGATGTCTTTTGTTTCTTTTGTCGGCTTGAATGCCGGTGTGCCCAAGTTTGCACTCATTGCCGCTAAGCTCAACCGTGAGGACCGAGCCGCCGCAACCGCAGCTTGCATCCTCCTCTTTTCCTCTGCAATCACCAGCGATTCTGCCAGGTTTGATCCGGCGGAAGCAGTTTCCAGCAAAATCTTGTAGTTTCCCACCACAGTTAAGGGTCCACGAGGTGCCGGCATCTTCATCTTGAGATAAGCCGTATGAGTTGAGGCCATGAAAGCTGCCAATGTCGGTCTCCCCATCAATGCATGGTAAGGACTATCTAGGTCCACCACCTCGAACTCAATGTTTTCAACCCGGCAATTGTCACGTCCTCCGAACGATACATCCACCCGGACTTTTCCCACCGGCGTGCAGGACAAGCCCGGAACGATTCCGTGGAAAGTTGTGCGAGTTGGCTGTAGCATGTTTTCTGTTATGCCCAGCGTATGCATGGTGTGCCGGTACATGATATTTATGCTGCTTCCATTGTCTATCAGCACTTTGCTGAATTTAACTCGAGTCGTTGGCCCATGCATGATTGGGTCTACCACAAGAGCATAACCACCCGGATTAGGCATTATCTTGGGGTGATCCTTGAACATCCAAGAGATTTCTTGATCTGACCACAACATGTATTTTGGTACTGCCGGCATCACAGCGTTCACTTCCATGGAACAGCGACGTAGGCTTTGCCTGTCGGTTGGCTCAGTGACGAACACAACACATCACACGTCCGGATCGTGGTAGACATTCCGGCCCAATGGTGCCGGAGGTGGCGGTTGGTCATTGCCCTCTCCCACCTGATGAACTTGATGATGCTGCTGCTGCCGGTTTGGCTGAGGCTGTACCGGTAGAGCGTTTGCTCCGGTAAGCGGTGGTGGTGGTGGTAATGGGTGCTGATGTAACATGTCATGCGAGGGTGGCAGTATTGTGGAACACCCTTGTGCTTACGCCTCTTTTGCCGCACCTCTCAGCATCAAGTGCTTAATCCAAGAGCAATCTTTGTAAGGTGGTTTGCCGGCCTCGTCGGATTCGGAGTGTGAAACTGGCATGGTTGCTCCATTGCTGCTTCCATGGTGTATCTCATATGCTCTTGCCAATCTTTTTTCTCTCCCCACTTCTTCTTTTCAACCCATTGTTTTTTAGGACCCGCCCACGGCTGCGATCCGGTTTTTTGCCTTTGGCTTCCGCTGGGGCCGGAGTTATCCCGCACCGCAGCTACTTGTTGTGGACCATACCTTCGATCTGGAAAATCTTCCATTCTCTTGTTGTGCCGGTTGTCCCGGTATTGATCTTGGCGCGGTTGGTTCATTTGCGCCGGATCAGCTTGCACTGCCGGTTGCATTGGGTCTCCCAATGCGTAGCTATCTGCCACACGTATCATCTCCGCCAGAGTTACCGGCATGTTCCGCTGCAGCTTTTGCCACAACGGCGAACCTCTGCGGCATCCATTGCAAAACCAAGCAATGGCTTGCGCCTCTATCACCTCTTCACAGGAGTTTCTCGTGGAATTCCACCGGGTCAGGTAATCCCGGTCTGTTTCTTCCGGACGCTGCACGCACAAGGCGAGCTGCTGTGGCCTGTTGGGCCTCCGGTATGTGTTGCTGAAGTTACTCACAAAAGCTTCCTCAAAGTCCAACCAGCCATTTATGCTTCCTGCCGGCAAGTTGTTCAGCCAGATTCGTGCCGGTCCCACCAGAAATGATGGTACAATTCTCACGGCCCAACGCCGGTTTCCTCCACCAGTTACGGTTCCTCCGCCACCAGCGACGTACACCGCGGTTACGTAATCCGCGAGCCAGTCTTCCGGCTTTGTGGTGCCATCATACGTTTTTGTGTCACGGGGCAACTGGAAGTTGCGAACCGGTGGTTCCTCTTTCATGATCCTTGGACCAAAACATTTTGGGCCCGGAGGACCTTCTCGCCTCGATCATTTCAGATAAGTACACTCTATCCAGACAATGGCCTCGCATCCCGTTCGGCAGTGTGTCTTTCTCCCACGCGTTCCCCCAACGGGTTCCGGTATGCCGTGAGTCTTCCGAGCTTGTCGAATCAGCTTCATCGTAATGTTCCGGTACCATGGCCCTTGCCTCGCCGGTACCTTGGGGGAAGCATTTCCTCCTCTTCGTACGCTGCCCTTGCAGCTCGATAATTTTGCCCGGTTTCATGTCTACCGGCATGATTGTTTCCGGCATAGCCTCTTCTCGGCGTAGCCTCGATCTGCCCCTTGGCTTTTTCTACCAGGCATCTTGTTGCCCGGCTTGTTGTTTTCCGGCAAGGACCGGATCATACACAGTCATCTGCTGTGCATTCATTTCTTTTTCTTTTCTTCTGTCCGGATGGGGGGACGATGCCTGTCCCTGGGACTTGCTACCCGCATTCTTTGTTGAACGCGCGGATTTCGAAGCCGCAGCCTTGTTCAGCATAGCAAGCTGCTCAGCATTCTGCCGCTCAATGGTCTCAAGCAATTCTCTAACACGCTCTTGCTGTTTTGCCAAAGCCTCTCCGGAAAGCGACTCGCACAGCTCTACTGCAGCCTTAGCAGCTTTTATGGTTTTATCCGGACTGCTATACTTAGGTTTCTCTACAATGCTCAATGATGCAGAGGTACTCTTGCCGGCAAAAATTTCCTTACGCAAATCCTGATCTAGATTGCGAGCCTTAAGCCGGTTTTTCGGCACCCTAGCAGCCTGAGCGCTAACTGAAGCAAAGCCATGGGCAGCGTTATACTCACGTAGGGTTAGGTTCAGCTCGCGCTGCGCCCAGATGATGTCTGCGCCTCCGGAAAGCAGCGTCTTGCGCGTCGCCTCCAGCTCCGCCTCGAGCCGCTGCTGGGTCGATGTTCTGCGCGATGGGCGTCGCCAGCACGTTCATCGCCGCTTGAAGTGGTGTCTCCGGTGGTGCGGAAGATGCTGCGCAACGCCTGCGTCGCGCTCCAGCAGTGGCTTGGCCGGACGGGTCGATGCCGCACGCCCAGCATCTTCATCCACAACTTCCTTGCCAGCGCCAACCGCGCCAGCCATCATAACCTCCACGCTGTCGGCGGCGCGGCCAGCACATAGCCACCTTGGCGGGTCCGGCGCCACCAGCACCGGCGAGAGGCGCTGGCGCACAGGGACAGTGCCGAAGTAGACGCGGTGGCTGCCGAACTCGATGACGTGGCCGTTCTTGGGGAAGATGCCGCCGTTGGCTGATGGCGTGTAATTCACACGTTCGTTGGGAACCCCAAGAGGAAGGTATGATGCGCACAGCAGCAAGTTTTCCCTCAGAAAGAAACCAAGGTTTATCGAACCAGGAGGAGCCAAGAAGCACGTTGAAGGTTGATGGCGGCGGGATGTAGTGCGGCGCAACACCGAGATTCCGGCGCCAACGTGGAACCCGCACAACACAACCAAAGTACTTTGCCCCAACGAAACAGTTGAGGTTGTCAATCTCACCGGCTTGCTGTAACAAAGGATTAACCGTATTGTGTGGAAGATGATTGTTTGCAAGAAAACAAGAAAGAAAAAGTATTGCAAGCAGATTTGTATTTCAAGATTAAAAGAATGGACCAGGGTCCACAGCTCACTAGAGGTGTCTCTCCCATAAGATAAAAGCATGTTGGGTGAACAAATTACAGCTTGGGCAATTGACAAATAGAGACGGCATAACAATGCACATACATGTCATGATAAGTACAAGTGAGATTTAATTGGGCATTACGACAAAGTACATAGACCGCCATCCAACCGCATCTATGCCTAAAAGTCCACCTTCGAGTTATCATCCGAACCCCTTCCAAGTATTAAGTTGCAAAGCAACAGACAATTGCATTAAGTATGGTGCGTAATGTAATCAACAACTACATCCTTAGACATAGCATCAATGTTTTATCCCTAGTGGCAACAGGACAACACAACCTTAGAACTTTCTGTCACTGTCCCAGGTGTCAATGCGCATGAACCCACTATCGAG